>NC_053114.1:17337223-17379723 GCF_010015445.1 Perca fluviatilis
TGTATTTTTTCCAGTATTTTGGAGAACTGTGGAAGCAGTGAAATGGGTCTGTAGTTAGAGAGTACATGTTTTTCTCCAGTTTCATGTATTTGTATGATTTTAGCCATTTTCATTTTATCTGAAAAAACGCTGGTTTGAAGGGACTGATAACAGATGTGAGTTAAAGGTTTTGCTATACATTCAATAATGTTTTTAAATGTACACATATCAGTATATTACTGCTTATTTCATTTATGAGATGTGAGAGCTGATTTTAGCCTATAGGCTCCTGTCATTAATCTCTGATATACAAAAACCTCTGAAATAAATAAAGCACAAAAGCTCTCTGAAGTCCTGCTGCTTTAAAAGGTGGTGCTGTGAGTGCAACAACTGTAGTGTGCCGCTTCACTCACACCCTCTTGGGTGCTTTTCCTTCTGTGATAATTAACAACTGTGACAGTGGAAAGGAGTGAAAGCTGTGAATTAGAATTAACACTGACTAAATAGCATTGTTTGATTACGGACAAAGTTAAAGGGGGCGGGGGTGAGACAGAAAAGAGGAGGTGGAGACGGGAGAAGAGTAATGAGTGTGGAAAAAAGATGCATTTATCTGCATCAAGGCCATTTCTATAAAAATGCTAGTTTTAACTGAGAGTAGAAATGGGGAGAGAAAAGGAGAGAGGGGAGTATAAGGGGAAAGCAACACTGACTTTGTCCATCCTTTCACCAAATAGAAGCTAATTGAAAAATTCACACCTGTGGTTTTCTTTTGTTTTATTTCATTAATAAAATGAGTGAATTTTTCCCTCAGACCGGTTCTGTATCAGACAAACAAATAACAGTTCACATTTAAAACTGTGACTGCCAGGCACACATGGGATAGTCAAACTCTAAATTGGTATTTGTTAGATATTTTAGCATGTTGATTAGCACTGGAGCATTTCAACTGTTTTATTTATTGTCCCATTGTAGGTTGTCTGTGGTGTGTCATGGATGCCCTGCACTTTTTAACTACTGCAACAAATAAATAAAGTAACCTGAACCTGATACACTTAAATAAATGTTTCTAAAAACTCCAGAACACACCTCTTGATTCAAATGCATTTCACTCAGTTCAGTAATTTCAAACTACTAATAGGGAGATTTTGAGTATTTCATGAAAACTTACTGCCACTGCGATCCTCCCCAGCACGTGCTCTGGAATTCTTTTGAACACATCCAGAGAACCACCTGCAAAAGACAAATTGTTCATTCAGGGGGTTGATTTAGTATTAACACATTTTATGCAATTTCTTAACTTTTATCCTAATGGCCTTTTTTTGGCACATTTCAAAGCCAAACTCATGTTGGCAATGCAGATTGCAACACCTATCCAAACAGCTGACGACAAAATTGTTGCTTGCAATTTTATCTGGACATTGGGTCAACCAGGATTTCAAACAGTGCTTTGCAGCCATCCTCTTACACTGGATATTTACACAAAATAAATATTTAAATATATTTTACAGTTAGAAAAATAAACAGCACTGACATTAAATAACTTTATTGCTAAGGCCATATGGTCAAATTTAAATGATTTATTTAAAATATAATAACAATAACTTATAACAATAACTTATTTCACCAGTCAATTGCAGTTAAAGGTCCCATGAGATGGTGCTCTTTGGATGCTTTTATATACAGTGCCTTGCGAAAGTATTCGGCCCCCTTGAACTTTTCGACCTTTTGCCACATTTCAGGCTTCAAACATAAAGATATAAAACTGTAATTTTTTGTGAAGAATCAACAACAAGTGGGACACAATCATGAAGTGGAACGAAATTTATTGGATATTTCAAACCTTTTTAACAAATAAAAAACTGAAAAATTGTGCGTGCAAAATTATTCAGCCCCTTAAGTTAATACTTTGTAGCGCCACCTTTTGCTGCGATTACAGCTGTAAGTCGCTTGGGGTATGTCTCTATCAGTTTTGCACAGCGAGACTGACATTTTTGCCCATTCCTCCTTGCAAAACAGCTCGAGCTCAGTGAGGTTGGATGGAGAGCGTTTGTGAACAGCAGTTTTCAGTTCTTTCCACAGATTCTCGATTGGATTCAGGTCTGGACTTTGACTTGGCCATTCTAACACCTGGATATGTTTATTTGTGAACCATTCCATTGTAGATGTTGCTTTATGTTTTGGATCATTGTCTTGTTGGAAGACAAATCTCAGGTCTTTTGCAGACTCCATCAGGTTTTCTTCCAGAATGGTCCTGTATTTGGCTCCATCCATCTTCCCATCAACGTTAACCATCTTCCCTGTCCCTGCTGAAGAAAAGCAGGCCCAAACCATCATGCTGCCACCACCATGTTTGACAGTGGGGATGGTGTGTTCAGGGTGATGAGCTGTGTTTTGTTACGCTAAACATAACGGTTGCGCATTGTTGCCAAAAAGTTCGTTTTTAGTTTCATCTTACCAGAGCACCTTCTTCCACATGTTTGGTGTGTCTCCCAGGTGGCTTGTGGCAAACTTTTAAACGACACTTTTCATGGATATCTTTAAGAAATGGCTTTCTTCTTGCCACTCTTCCATAAAGGCCAGGTTTGTGCAGTATACGACTGATTGTTGTCCTATGGACAGAGTCTCCCACCTCAGCTGTAGATCTCTGCAGTTCATCCAGAGTGATCATGGGCCTCTTGGCTGCATCTCTGATCAGTCTTCTCCTTGTATGAGCTGAAAGTTTAGAGGGACGGCCGGGTCTTCGTAGATTTGCAGTGGTCTGATACTCCTTCCATTTCAATATTATCGCTTGCACAGTGCTCCTTGGGATGTTTAAAGCTTGGGAAATCCTTTTGTATCCAAACCGGCTTTAAACTTCTCCACAACAGTATCTCGGACCTGCCTGGTGTGTTTCTTGTTCTTCATGCTGCTCTCCTGCGCTTTTAAACGGACCTCTGAGACTATCACAGAGCAGGTTCATTTATACGGAGACTTGATTACACACAGGTGGATTCTATTTATCATCATTAGTCATTTAGGTCAACATTGGATCATTCAGAAATCCTCACTGAACTTCTGAAGAGAGTTTGCTGAACTGAAAGTAAAGGGGCTGAATAATTTTGCACGCCCAATTTTTCAGTTTTTTATTTGTTAAAAAAGTTTGAAATATCCAATGAATTTCGTTCCACTTCATAATTGTGTCCCACTTGTTGTTGATTCTTCACAAAAAATTACAGTTTTATATCTTTATGTTTGAGGCCTGAAATGTGGCAAAAGGTCAAAAAGTTCAAGGGGGCCGAATACTTTCGCAAGGCACTGTAGACCTTAGTGGTCAACCTAATACTGTATCTGAAGTCTCTTTCCCAAAATTCAGCCTTGGTGCAGAATTGCAGCCACTAGAGCCAGTCCCACAATGAGCTTTCCTTAGTATGTGCCATTTCTGTGTCTGTAGCTATTGGGGAGAAGAGGGAGGGGGCCAGGTGGAGGGTGGGGGTGTGACCTTGACCAACTGCCACTTTGCTCATTTGAAAGCCATGATGTCTCTCTCTCTCTCATGGGTGGGCCAAATTCTCGGGGCGGGCAAAGCAGAGAAAGGGGAGGTAACCTTGCTCCTTATGACCTCATAAGGAGCAAGATTCCAGATCGGCCCATCTGAGCTTTCATTTTCTCAAAGGCAGAGCAGGATACCCAGGGCTCGGTTTACACCTATCACCATTTCTAGCCACTGGGGGACCATAGGCAGGCTGGGGGAACGCATATTAATGTTAAAAAACCCCTCATAAAGTCAAATTTTCATGCCATGGGACCTTTAAACGACAAAAAGAAGAAACACTAAATGGCAGAAGGTTTTTTTTACAATAACTGTGAATGCACCATGAGCTTATGAGTTGCAACTGAACACACCATTAAGTCCCATCTGTTTTGTTTCTCTGACAACTGTGATTCCAACTAGAGATGTTCCGATACAGATACCAGTATCGGCTTCTAAAACGCTGGTATCGGGAAGTACTGAAGTTTATGCACCGATCTGATAGCACGTAATAAAGTCCTAAAGAAACTCTACGTTAAAGTAGTTTATGTTCTTTTCCGTTATAACTGACTGTCAAACTGGATAATAAAAGAAAGTTCTACGGCATTCATTGTTTGTTCATGTTTCACAAAGAGTTTAACCTGAGCCAGACAGACAACAAAGATAGAAATAATATCACATCCATACAGGGATAGTAGTATACAATTGTTAAAACATAATAAGATATATGACACACTGGTATCGGATCGGTACTCGGCATCGGCCGATACGCAAGTTCAGGTATCGAAATTGGTAAGCATAAAATGGTATCGGGCCATCTCTAATTCCAACACCGGTTGTGTTGGAATCTAGCCTCTTGAGACCGTCCTGATCTCGTGAGCTCCAGTTTTCCACTCACAGATTAGTCTGGCATCTTGAAACAGAGAAAATTTGGAGTCGTTCGCCAAACAACCGGGCCAATCAGCGTTGGTTTTGAGGCGGGTTTAGGTGGTGATAGACAGATGGTTTATCCAATCAGCTAACCAGGATTGTCAGACAGTGGTAGCCCTAATTCTGTTAGCCGCTCGCTAATGCTTTTTTCTCTTGGATCCTTCTTTTGGAATATGGACCGGGAACCTGAAAGGGTGGATTTTATTCGTAATTTCTCATTACACAAACGGCAAATATCCTTTACTTAGAGCTAACGAGCTATGCTTTGCCTGCAGCAGCAGGGGCACTGGTTGTATTTTCATACGCTTCGTTGATCTGATTGGTTGATTTGGCCCGTCTATCGCCAACATAGGTGATAGACAGATGGTTTATCCAATCAGCTAACCAGTATTTTAGCCCCTTCCCAAAAGTTCTCCAACGGAAAGTTCCCAGATGGATATGCCGAGCAAATGCGAAGCGATCCATCTGGCGGAGTCAGGTTAGTTGGAATAACCTTGCAAGGGAAATACAGCCAAGTGTAGTGTTAACTAGCGTTACATACAGCGATGGTTCTGTTGCCTCTAACGTCCATTTCGGAGCACCAGAGAGCAGCGCAGGCATTTAAGGGACACCGAAATGAGGCACCAAAATCCACTTTGCCATTCGGTCTGGTAGAAAGTGGTCATTTAGGACAGGTTTCGGTTACCAACCCTAGTCAGAGATGTACACAGTTGCCTTTAAATACATCCTGAAATTAATAGGAAGCCAGTGTAAAGAGAATAAGATGGGAGTGGTCCTACTGGACCTGGTCAACAGCCTTGCAGCAGCATTCTGGACCAGTTGTAGACGGTCCAGTAATTGCTGTAGTCTAGCCAGGACAACATAAAAGCATCAATGATCATCGCTAGCTCAGTATGTGATACAACAAACCTGAACTGGCAATGTACGGGTCAATAGGGCTGTCAAAATTGGCCAAAAATGACATTTGAATATTGAGGTTTGAATATATTTGAATATCTATTTTTGCGCATTATGTCCATAAGAGGGCAAATCAATACAATGGGAGACATAACTACTTGTGTAACGTTAGTCCTCTCTCCCTCCCTCTCTGAAGCATACAGAAGACAGGACAGGCCGCTGATTACACCGCTGTCACGGAGCTGTTCATAATTTGGTCATAAACAACCGAGTCTCCTGCTGTTCCATGAATTTGTCTGACGATATGTTCTCGTTGTCTCTGCATTTAAAGATTTACCTTTGCGTCTTTGTGCCATCTTCTTCTTCGACTTCGTTGTTTGTTTACTTCCGGTACCGGCAGCCGCATGATAGATCATCATCAACATGCCCACTCGCTCAATGTGAATTCTCTTCCCTATTCCTGACCGGCTGCTGAACGTTTAGGCAGCAGCGGCGGCCCAGGTCCACGAACTCTCTTATATTTGAATATACATTTTCATATTCGAATGTCGGTTTCTTTTTATTATTTGAATATATATAGAGATTTTGAATATTCGTTGACAGCCCTACGGGTCAATTATTTGACACCGAAATTTCTGAGATTAGACTATACAGCTGAAGAAAGGATGGCCAAACACTGAGCAACCTTGGAAGATGTGTTATCTAAAGCAAGAATCAGGACCTCAGTCTAATTTGCATTGAGCTGTGGAAAGTTGTTTACCATCCAGTCCTTACTGGCAGTCAGATGATTGTGTGAATAGGTCAGTTTGTCAGTTTCATCAAGCTTAAAAGAGATATACAACTGGATATCATCAGCATAACAGTGATGCGGAATTACCTTTAGCATATACAAGCAAATCATAGGACCCAAAAAAAAACCCCCAAAAAAAAAAAATATCAGAGATGATGAAAAAAAACCTATCTGAGAGAGCACAATCCAAGCCCCCCCAACACCCACTGCTTAAGCCTTTCAATCAGGATGCTGTGATCCACCGTATCAAAAGCTGCGCAAAGGTCCAACAGCACCAATACAGAGCATTCATCTACATCAGAAGACAGCATTTTATCAGTAGACACTCTGAGAAAAGATGTTTTAATAGAATTTCAACTGATTGATATAAATTTGAATCAAATTTTCAATTCAGACAGTATCTTTGGGCTAAATAGATCCAGTTTTAAAGTAAACCCCATTTCAGAGAGCTATAATAGAGACCAGGCATGGACCAATAGGCCCCAGTACATGTTTAAGCAAGGGTAAAATATCTACATGGCTTGGAGAAGGTTTCATCTGCCCATCAGATCAGTGAGGTCTTGCAGGGAAATAGGAGAGAAGCAGTTCAAAATCAATGGCGGAGTTGGATAAGCAGAATAGGGAGTTACAGAGGGGATGATCCTAGCCCTGACATCCTTTATCATATCCACAAAGAAAGAGAGAAAGTCACTGCAATCCTTTTTTGAAAAGACAGGCGGTGCATGAGTGACAATGCTGTTGATGGTGTCAAACAGGAATTTAGGGTTGCGTTTAATGGACAAAATTAGGTTAGCAAAGTAAGAAGCCCTCGCCTCCTTTACCATACTGTTAAACTCAGTTACTAACTGTGTAGATATGTTCACCGTCTCTATGACAAACATAGAAACGGTGAACATATTTACACAGTTATATTAAATATAACTGTGTTGGAGTTTACCCGGGTGGACGAGAGGGTCGCCTCCCTACGCCTGCGGGTTGTTGGGGGGAAAACTCTGACTGTTGTTTGTGCATATGCACCAAACAAGAGTTCAGAGTATTCGGCCTTCTTGGAGACCTTGACTGGAGTCCTGCATGGGGATCCAGTGGGGGACTCCATTGTTCTGCTGGGGGACTTCAACGCGCACGTGGGCAATGATGGAGACACATGGAGAGGCGTGATTGGGAGGAACGGCCTCCCTGATCTAAACCAGAGTGGTTGTTTGTTGTTGGACTTCTGTGCTAGTCATGGATTGTCTATAACAAACACCATGTTCGAACATAGGGATGCTCATAAGTGTACGTGGTACCAGAGCACCCTAGGCCAAAGGTCAATGATCATTTTATAATCGTTTCATCTGATCTGAGGCCGTATGTTTTGGACACTCAGGTGAAGAGAGGGGCGGAGCTGTCAACTGATCACCATCTGGTGGTGAGTTGGGTCAGGGGGTGGGGGAAGACTCTGGACAGACCTGGTAAGCCCAAACGGGTAGTGCGGGTAAATTGGGAACGTCTGGAGGAGGCCCCTGTCCGACAGACTTTCAACTCACACCTCCGGCGGAGCTTTTCGTGCATCCCTGTGGATGCTGGGGGCGTGAACCCGAGTGGACAATGTTCAAAGTTTCCATTGCTGAAGCTGCGGCGAGGAGCTGTGGTCTTAGGGTCTTAGGTGCCTCAAGGGGCGGTAACCCACGAACACCGTGGTGGACACCGGTGGTCAGGGAAGCCGTCCGACTGAAGAAGGAGTCTTTCCGGGATATGTTATCCCAGAGGACTCCGGAGGCGGTTTGCAGGGTACCGAAGGGCCCGAAGGGCTGCAGCCTCTGCCGTGAAAGAGGCAAAGCAGCGGGTGTGGGAGAAGTTTGGAGAAGACATGGAGAAGGACCTTTCGGTCGGCACCAAGGTGCTTCTGGAAAACTGTTCGCCACCTCAGGAGGGGGGGCGGGGAACCATCCAAGCTGTGTACAGTAAGGATGGGACACTGTTGACCTCAACTGAGGAGGTAATAGGGCGGTGGAAGGAGCACTTTGAGGAACTCCTGAATCCGACTAATACGCCCTCTATGGTAGAGGCAGAGCTGGAGGATGATGGGGGATCATTGTCAATTTCCCAGGTGGAAGTCACTGATGTAGTCAAACAACTCCACAGTGGCAAAGCCCATTGGATTGAGGTGATCCGTCCAGAAATGCTCAAGGCTCTGGGTGTGGAGGGGCTGTCCTGGTTGACACGCCTCTTCAACATTGCGTGGAAGTCTGGGACAGTGCCAAAGGAGTGGCAGACCGGGGTGGTGGTTCCCCTTTTTAAAAAGGGGGACCAGAGGGTGTGTGCCAATTACAGGGGTATCACACTTCTCAGCCTCCCTGGTAAAGTCTACTCCAAGGTGCTGGAAAGGAGGGTTCGGCCGATAGTCGACCTCAGATTGAAGAGGAACAATGCGCAGTTCCGTCCTGGTGCGTGGAACAACGGACCAGCTCTTCACTCTCGCAAGGATCCTGGAGGGAGCCTGGGAGTATGCCCAACCGGTCTACATGTGTTTTGTGGATCTGGAAAAGGCGTATGACCGGGTCCCCCGGGATATACTGTGGGAGGTGCTGCGGGAGTATGGGGTGAGGGGGTCTCTTCTCAGGGCCATCCAATCTCTGTATGACCAAAGTGAGAGCTGTGTCCGGGTTCTCGGCAGTAAGTCGGACTCGTTTCAGGTGAGGGTTGGCCTCCGCCAGGGCTGCGCTTTGTCACCAATCCTGTTTGTAACATTTATGGACAGGATATCGGGGCGTAGTCCGGGTGGGGAGGGGTTGCGGTTCGGTGGGCTGGGGATCTCATCGCTGCTCTTTGCAGATGATGTGGTCCTGATGGCATCATCGGCCTGCAACCTTCAGCACTCACTGGATCGGTTCGCAGCCGAGTGTGAAGCAGCTGGGATGAGGATCAGCACCTCTAAATCTGAGGCCATGGTTCTCAGCAGGAAACCGATGGAGTGCCTACTTCAGGTAGGGAATGAGTCCTTACCCCAAGTGAAGGAGTTCAAGTACCTTGGGGTTTTGTTCGCGAGTGAGGGGACAATGGAGCGGGAGATTGGTCGGAGAATCGGCGCAGCGGGTGCGGTATTACATTCAATTTATCGCACCGTTGTGACGAAAAGAGAGCTGAGCCAGAAGGCAAAGCTCTCGATCTACCGGTCAGTTTTCGTTCCTACCCTCACCTATGGTCATGAAGGCTGGGTCATGACCGAAAGAACGAGATCCAGGGTACAAGCGGTCGAAATGGGTTTCCTCAGGAGGGTGGCTGGTGTCTCCCTTAGAGATAGGGTGAGAAGCTCAGTCATCCATGAGGAGCTCGGAGTAGAGCCGCTGCTCCTTCGCGTCGAAAGGAGCCAGTTGAGGTGGTTCGGGCATCTGGTAAGGATGCCCCCTGGGCGCCTCCCTAGGGAGGTGTTCCAGGCGCGTCCAGCTGGAAGGAGGCCTCGGGGAAGACCCAGGACTAGGTGGAGGGATTATATCTCCAACCTGGCCTGGGAACGCCTCGGGATCCCCCAGTCGGAGCTGGTTAATGTGGCTCGGGAAAGGGAAGTTTGGGGTCCCCTGCTGGAGCTGCTCCCCCCGCGACCCGACACCGGATAAGCGGACGAAGATGGATGGATATATTAAATAAAATTCAGTCTTTGTTATAATTTAAACAAGACAACAAATTCATTTTATTGATGTTTCCTTCTGCTGTCAAATTTTCACACCATAATTTCCTGTTTGCAATAATCAAGTACAACTGGAAATGACTGATCAAAGAAAAGTTTCATGAAGTAAAGAGTCCTGAGAGGTTAGACAGACTTTGCTGACAAGCCGGTAAATGTGCGAAACAGGGGAATCACTGCATTAACACACATTTGGACAAACACACACCTAAAAAACATTGACGGTCCCCCATCTCACACCAATCTAGACACGCAAGTTCAAACGCACCTACAAATGCACTTAAGTCAAGATTGATCACACCCTTGTAGCTTTTAGCACACAGGCATGCTAAGCAGATCACAGCGAGATGTTCTTTTGATCTGCAGAAGTGTAAATGGATACACAGTAGAGAGAGACAGAGTACATATCCCCAAAGTCTATTCTACACAGCTGTGGCTAGCAAAGAAAAACATGTGATCTACTGGCTTGGGCCACCAAGACACTCACCGTCCATAAATTCTGTGCATATGGATATCCTGTTCTCTACAAAAAAGGCACTGAAGAAGGTGATGATGTAGGGTGAATCACACTGCAATCAAGAGAAGAGACAATGTGATCATAAAAGAGCATGCAAAAATACTGATCTGTGATACAAAAGTATGTTTATACATTATCATCATTATGAATTTTAGCAAAACACTGATTATGTGTAACAGCGGCACTAAATTGTACAAATGTAAAGTTTCTCATGATCATATATGCTTAAATGATTGTAGTCAGTACTCAACAGCATCAATTTGAAGTCCATCAACTGTTTTGTTGAAAAAAACAATTTAATTTATGATTTAATTTCACACATATAAATAAATGAATAAATAAGGCCAGGAAGAAACGCATCAATATACGAAGCACAGATTAATTGACATAGATGAGATAATTTCCTCTGTTTTAGGGTAACCCCAACTTCTTTCTTCATGTTCAATGTTAAGAACACACACAATGCATATCATTTTAAGTGAGTTTCTACATTCAGTGTTTGGATTTACGCATTTTAGGGGCAATATAAAAAAAACTCCTCCTATGCATGGAAAAAAATTCACAGATGGTGAACAGTAAACTCACATGCCTAGTCCACGTGTATGTTGCGTGTGTTTCCATGTATCACTGATCCCTGGCTTACATTGTAAGACCAAAGGCAATAAATGGCGCTTCATTAGTTAGACTCATGGTTTATTAACAATGTAGATTTGGTAGGACAGCAACATTCAGTGGAGAAAAGAGAAATTGTTGAGTCAAAACTAACCTTGTATAGAATTTCTAATTCTGACATGATTTGCTTCTGTAATTCCACTGTGATATCCAGGGGAATGACCTGTAATCAAACGTGCAAAAAATAAAATAAACATAAGTTCTGTTGATGTTCTGATGTGGTAGACTAGATTGAGGGTCACTTATTAAAGAGCAACTGTCATTAACATGGAAAGAGTTCTCACCTTGACAGCTAAAACCCGCTTGCCCAGAAGATGGTACGCTCTAGAGGGACAAAACAGAAGATAATGTTAAACAAAACTGTAGAAAGCAGTTGCTTGAGTTAATTTAAATGGTAACATTTCCAGTGTGGTGCTTTTTTTTTTTTAGCTTTCTTCCAAGTGAGGAGCTCTGATCATAATGTATATTTTCTCCATTAAGCTAGGGTCCCATTAAAATTCCCTTCAACGAAAATCCCTTTCACTCTGTCCCGAAAAAAAAGATGTAATGTTCTGATATGGTTAATTAATTATTATTGTATCAGGGCGATCACAAATTGTTAATGTAATGGACTAATAATGTACTAAACTTGGTAATCAAGTTCTAATGATGGTTAATGAAAGGACATCAATTACATTGCAATACAAACTCCACAGGTCTTGTAGTTTCTGAGTAAAAGTATAGTCTAAATTAGCATGGCAATATGACTCTCAATATGACATTTCTCTCAAAAGTTAGAGGACACCACCCAAAACCAGATCTAGTCTGCCTTATCGCTCATTGTTCCAGACAGAGTTTTGAGTTGCAAGTAAAGCAGCAGCCACAAACTAGCCCCGTAATGATTTAATTATCAAACTCCTTAATGCCAAACATCGGCTTTAGTTACAGCCCTTGAAGGTTAGTTTATTGGCACCAGTGACAACACCTCAGTCCCTCTCAACATACAATCCTCAAGGACAAATACTGTCCAACAGCTGTTAGGTAATGGGAATGTGGAGCCGTGTACGTCACACAAGCTGGTTAGCTTGCAAGTAGGCTTAGTAAATGTGATACCTGGTTTCTTATCTATCAGTGGGTCTTCCAGAGAGAATGTGTATGGCGCAAGGTGTGATTAATGCGTCTTGGATTGGAGTATCATATTGCTCTTTCGGCTAGACAACTCAAAACTGGGCCAGGCCTTTAATTAACGGCACCTATTAGTGCCATGTCAGGTATTTACCCACAGTTAGAACAAACACTGGTCTTTGGCTGTAGCTATGCCATGCTGTATGTGAGCTGTAGTTTACACATTGCCGATTAACAGTCTCATCTCCACTGAAGTCAAAAACAAACTATAGACTTTTCAGAGATTATGAAAAGAATAAGGTAGCTCTTAAACATTTATGCATAAAAGATAACAAATATGGAATAACAAAAGATACAAATTAAGTTTTTAGTTATTAGAACAAACCACAAGCCTTCTTCTGACTTAAGAAGACATTATTTCCTTTTGATATGTGTTAGTGAGTGTTTTTGATCTTAAGTTTAATCTTTCTTGGAAAAGAGCTCTTTGCACACAAGGCTGATGGCCTTATTTCCATTGTGGTGGTCTTCCTTAAAGCTACAATCAATATCAGTTAAGCATGAGTGCTGCCTCTTAATTAAGATGAAGATGTTAATTGAGACAAGATCGCAGGGGTAGAAATGTTAAATACTGGCTGGGCAGGTTGTGTGTGTGTGTGTGTGTGTGTGTGTGTGTGTGTGTGTGTTTTTTTTTTTTTTTTTTTTTTGTCCATGCTAAAGGAATCAGCTTGTAGTTCTCAATGATTCTAGAGAAAAAAGTCTAGATATGCTGAAAGACATAGCCAGCCCTTGGCTGAATGCACCTACTACTTTAACAAACGAGAATGTGTACGTGGGACACCATGTGCACAAGTGTCATCTGAGTGTTTATGTGCATACAATTTTTGTGTGTATTTACCTTCATGCAAAGTATAACATTTATTAAAGCTAATGCGGTTTTTCTTTTTTGTTTTTCTGATGTCTGTGATTCATTTTGGCCAGACTTAGATCAAGGTAAACAGACATTAAAGCCATCCATATACAGTACTTTTTCACAGCGTGGTGTCTTAAATATGCTTTACATAGGATTGAAGGGAAATATCCCAATAATATTACTGCATGTTCACAAAGCAGCATTTCATTTTCATACTGTTATAATTAAATATATG
This sequence comes from Perca fluviatilis, assembly GCF_010015445.1. Classification (NCBI taxonomy): domain Eukaryota; kingdom Metazoa; phylum Chordata; class Actinopteri; order Perciformes; family Percidae; genus Perca; species Perca fluviatilis. The sequence continues at coordinate 17,350,430 of NC_053114.1, forward strand.
TCTAAGTAAGATATACAAGAGTAAAGAAAGTTTTAACGGCTGGAGATATGGTGTGACTACTGCTTGGTTAAAGCTTTATTCTCAGACTGTCCTTGACCACTTCAGGGCCGAACATCCCTATATGAGTTACAGTGACAGGCTTGTGACAGCGGGAGACATGGGGGACAAGGTTACATAGCTACCCCCGCCACTTCCCCTGATCTGACCCCAGTAAACGTGCCCCATCGCCTGGATCTTATTTACACTCCAGCTCGCTCTGTAATAAAAGCTCCATCATGCAGTATTCATAGGGCCTCTCTAGTCTAGTTGGGGCTGTGGGTTAGAGAGACTGGCCTCCTGGATCAGGGCTAACGTGGTACTTTTACACTGCCACATGGAGGACGGACCGCCTTTCTCTCTCCCTGACTCTCTCACCTGATACGGCTATAATGGGTGTCCTAACTGACACAGAGAAGACAGAAGCTTAAACACAGACATTCACAGACAGACACACAAAATATACACTAAAAAGGATTGCTAAATAGCCAGCACATTAGAAGCAGCAAGGCTGAGAAGCTCAAATAAAGTTGAAAGGTTTGTTTTCTCTCCTACCATGCTAAAAAAAATGAAAGAAAATATTCCTTGAAAGGAGACATTTCCTGCTAATTTTCAGGTTCATACTTGTATTTTGGGATTCTACTAGAACATGTTTACATGCTTTAATGTTCAAAGAACACATTATATTTCTCCTACTGTCTGTCTAAAAATACCTGTATTTAGGGCTGCTTCCTTATTGAAAAAAAATCATAAATCACAATTATTTTTGGTCAATATTGAAATAAGTATTATTTAACACAATTACTCATTGACTTTAGGAAAGATGTTGCATTTATTGAACTTAAAAAACAGTGCCAACAGAATTTGCTCTCCCCTGCTTGCTCATCAAACACGGTTTCTTACCAGCCGCCATCTTCAATTGTGCTGATTTTTAAATGCCACCAGATACCCCAAACAGGACCTGGCTGACTTGGCTGAGTGAGTTTAGCCTTCGGGAGGTGTACGTGTCATTACATTACATATCATTTAGCTGACGCTTTTATCCAAAGCTACTTCCAATTAAGTGCTTTCAACCTTGAAGGTACAAACTCCGGACAGCAAGAACTAAGTGCAAGTACATTAGCTTCAAATAAGCCAAACTACAAGAAGCCTAAACACAGACGTTCACAGTCAGACATGCATTAAGAAAACAAGACAAATTAACTAAGTTTACTTAAGTTTACTTTAATTAAGTTTACTTAAAAAACGTAATGTGCAAAATAATCGCTTTTATCGATTACATTGTTTTTGTGATAGTTAGGAGCCAAAATTCGAAATTGGGACAATTTTTGATTAATTGCACAGCCCTACATGTACTCAACTTCTGTGTTCAACGCTCCATTTTAGCGCCCGATTCTTTAAGCCTCGTTCCCGAAAAGCCAAGTCTGCGCTGATTGGTGTGCGTTATAAAATGTGGTGCACCTTAGCAAAGTTAGTTCTTAAGCCGTGGGTAGAGATACTCAGATGGGGGGCAGTATTTTCTAATGAGCTTGCATAGGACATAGGAAGGGGAGCAAAATCTGAATGGCTTGTTGAATCCCATGTTTTCTGATCTCGGCAGCCAAAAGAAAAACTGACTGCGTTGTCTTATTTCACGGTTTGTGGGTTGATAGGCACTACAGATAGGACAGTAAGAGCTGCTTAAACTGTATGCATTGCAGCCCCTATAGGAAATAAGTTACAGCAGAAGTTTGTTCTTTGTATATTTGCACCAAAGACAAAACCTAGGCTGCACTGATGCCCTGTTTAAACTGTAATCCCACTCAACTGGTTCTAGACACAATCTGGAACCTATCTGGATACAAGATACTAGGTTACCACCAATTAACCAAAGAGGTTTGTTCCTTCAATATACAGTCTAATCAATGAGGTGAAAAACTAAATCAATGGAGAAAATGGGCTGGGAGAGTAAAGTGACAGCTGTGGGTGTCTAAGTAGATGCCACCACAGTCACAGTCAGGCAAATGGGCTTGTTTTAATTGCACTATAGGATCAAATGAGTCACAAAAATAGCCTGTGTGTCCTTGTTATTGTATTTATAAGCCGTAGTTGTGAGTTAGATTGCTGGACAAGATGGACCTCTGAGAGAGTGTGTACTAAAAAACAAAGGCAGACGTTGATGGATGGCTAGGTCAGCGTGCGGCTATGGAGAGCTGAGGTGTTGGTAACATCCAATTGAGTCTAAATGGCTCTGGGTCATAAATGGGCTAAGAGGTTAAAAGGTAGGCCTTTGGTAGTGCTTTCACATGTGATAAGACTAATACAATCTGGACCAAAGGGTAAAGGCTAAAGAGGACAGAGAATTGGTTTCGCAGGAAACCTGTGTTGGCCCTCAGTGAGTATGCATTTTAAATAATGGCTAATTTCTTGCTTAATACAGCAAAATGTGCTAAAATATTCATTCTCAAAGTGTTTTACAAAAAAGGAAAGAAAAACAATGATGAACAGCCTGACCCATAAAATAAGCAAAATTTTAAACTTAAACTCAGCATATTTGAGGAATCTTTAGGGTTGTATCCACATGATTAAATGCACTCGTTGTTTACCCTTATTCTTTTGTCTCTGTACAGAATTCACAGTGGATTATAGTGACTCTTTTCAACCTAAACTCTTCATGTTGTCTTCTCTTTTTGCAACTGATTGGATAATCTCAGTACCCTGTCCAGACCCTTAAGAAAATCCCCCAATGAAAAAACTTTTGTGAAGACAGACTGGATGATTATTTTGATGAACTTATTTTAATAATTAATAATTTCAATAATTTATTTCTTACTATATTACCCAGACCTACTGTCTTAAAATGAGTTAATTTACTTTTGGCATGAAATATTTGTAAAGAGATATTTATAGAGACGAAGTGAAAAATCCAGCCAAACTGAGTACAACACTACATAGAGGTCATCACGTCGCCATTCTTTAACTAGCCAATTAACATTTTATCTAACGAACATTTCTAGGAGCTGATGTCTGATGCCTTTAATGTTACATTCATTTTTTCATAGAAAAATTTGATTGAAGTTGTTCTTTAAGTACCTTATCAACATTAGTCAGGCCTGCAAAGTCCAGGGTGACCGTGGGGCAGATCTAAGCAGTGGTCTACAATTACAGTAACTATATTGCTGTATTAGCAATTAAATGCATGAGACACTTGGGTTGATGGTGTAGCGGAGCTGACAACTGTTCTGTTCTTGAACTGGAACTAATGGCAGGTGATGCTGCTGGACAGGGTTGAGTAATACTGGTTATCTGGCAATGCCCGAGTGAGGACTCTCTTCAGAAGGATTTTAGCTTTTATCGTTGAGCCAGCCTCTCCAGTGTCATGTTGGAGATTGGGTACATGGACTGAGAGTGCACCTTCTTCAAAACTTTTTCAAGGGAAGATGCTGCCCAGAACCCAGTTGGTGCTTACTAAGCTACGGCTGACTCAGCAGAGGGGGGAATGGGCAGGACAGGAAGGATGCTGCTGGGGTAGTTTGGGAAGAAAAAGCCCAGTTGTAGGGTGTGGACTCATGAGAGGCTTGGACAATGACTTACAGGCAGCCTTGGAGTTCCTGAAAAAGCATTTGTTGATGCATACAAGGAAAGCCCAGCACCCTAAATGTCCTCAGCAGTTTGGGGAAGTGTTGACCTTAAAAGGGGAACTATGCAGTTTTTTTGTTTGATTTTTAAACTTAATTTACCTTAACTGAACAGCTTCGGAGTCATTGGAATGGTTATATGACTTTTTTCGAGTTGAGTGGTTGTCGTCTCAGCGTCAGGAAGTATCTAGAAAGCTAGGAATGCATTGTCGGAGGAACAGAGAAAGAGGAAACGGCAGACTGACCGAGCAAGGAGTCAGACACGAGTAAACATAGGAGCTGCCAAATATCTATTCCGAAGCTGTAGGGGGGGGGGGGCTCTATAGAGAAACCTGCGAGCAAACAGCGAATAAATGGCCAAAACTGCATAGCGCCCCTTTAATTATGACATTTCTGAACGATGAAGGAGCAAATAAAGTACCTCCTAAATTGGACAGACTGTGCTTTATGAGCAGGGGCCACTGTTGGTAGGGGAGCTGCCAGAGATGTAATACATACATAATTGATAATGTTGTAATGATCCAAGCATGGTCGTTTATGATATGATTAATCTCAGATTTGATACAGTTTTATCATTTTCAATATGTAAATACAGTTAACTGCATGAGCTTATGAGAGATGGGTAGTAGCTAAATAACAATATCAGAGTTCTTATCTTTTTATTAATGTGTAATACCAAGATCAACAGAACAGAACCAGTCAACCTTAAGAAAATTCACCTGTGCTTTTCCAGCTATGACAAGTAAAAGTGTCTGCGGTTAAAAAGGTCTATAGTGTTCATCATTAGCACACTTAAAATCTGTGTTTTAGTACATACTGACTATTTTTTGTATATTGTGTGAACACAGTTTATTTCAGTGTGAACACACCACATACTCAGAACCTACTGAGAATGAGTGTGTAGTATGAATAAAAAAGCTAACTAACTAAGTGAGGTATATCTTATCGAAAATGGTCATGAAACAAAACAATCTACAACACCAAACTAGCACTAACAGCCAGGCTGCTTTTTTTTCTTTTTTATCTGTATGTTTTTTTCTTCTTCTCCTGCCAACCATGAAAATTTCAGCACCAAAGCATATGGATTTTTTGCTGGACTAAATTGACTGAGAAGTTGTTGGGCTTGCAATATTTGCCTTCCCCACTGCAGTGTAACCATTTTGGTGCAGAACTGTTCAGCAATCTTATTTTCCTACAACTATTGGCTCTTAATTAAACTATTTCGTAGTCATAAAACAGTAAAGGGTGGCTGGAAAGAAAAGGGGTGAAAGCAAAAAAAAAAAAAAACTGTTTTGTGGATTTGCTCAATGGGACATTTACTGGGTTTGCTGGGGACTGTGTGAAGCAGACCACTCTGTCAAGTCAAGGTTAGTCTGAGCAGTGATCAATACTTCAATCTCAATAAAACAGCTCAATAGCTAAACATTGATGGGATGGAGGAAACACAAGGTGGGGAAAAGAAGGATAGAGGGAGCAACACAAATGCTAACCTTATCATAACATTAGCAGGGCTGTAATACATTTGTCTAGTCAGAGAAGATGGAGCTCTCCTATCGTGGCAGGTAATGTGTGGAACTATAGACAGATTACGTCAATTGCTGTCATACCTTACAGTCCCAAATCAATATCATATATGTCTGCAACCTTCAAACCAGAATAAATAAATGAAGGTAAAGACAGAAACCAGCCTGATCGATGTCACAACAAACGCTCCGAGATAAATGGACGGATGAAGGAATGGAGGAAAGGTGGTGAAGAATGGAGAACCCTTCACAAAACCCTATTGCAGAGTGATGAGTTTCTCATAAAAACTGAGCAGAAACAAATATGAAAAGGCAAGAATCGTATCACACTCATCAGTCTAAAGCTGGCCACTAATTGAGACATTTTTCCTAAATATTTGCACTGTATAGAGGCTTCAACATCCCTGTATAAATCATTCAGACCATCTTACTTGCTTCGCCGGGAATCTCTTCAGTGTAACTCTACGTTATTGTGCTGTGGCCTTGTAATGGAGGTGCCTCGATGTGAGAACACTTACTTGTAAACTGTGCCTCCGTTTCCATGGCCAAGTTGCTCTTGATAGTGGATATCTTGGGCATTTATCTGCAGACACAGGTGTACAATAAATGTACTTGTGATGTTATAACATGAGAAGACATGCAACCAGTGGATGATAAGTGTAACTATACAGGTGAGGGAGAGAGAGTGAAAGAGAGGAAGAGGGGATGACATTGTCACTGGAGGCTATAAACAAGACAAGCATTCAGGTCACTCCAAGTTCAGCAACATAAGGAGAGAAAACAGAGGGACCGAAGGAAAAGAGGAGATCAATACAACATTTGCTGTCCAATTTATAAAAATACATTGTGCTTTGGTGAGTGGGGGAGTAACTGATGGAGAGTTTAATGATTCCTCCTCTCGCCCATTTTAAAATTTCCAGTCAAAATGTTCCTGTAAGTCAATGAAATTCAGAGCACTCAAATTATTGTGTAGTTATGATTTAGTTATATAACACCAACTACTCAGCATTGAAGAAGACATCATTATATCTGTTCAATTCCTGAAAGGTGGGTTATAGTAATGCACAGCCTGTCTGATGATATTGTCTGGGAAATTATAAAAATGAAGACTGAGAAAAACATTGTCTCCTCGAGTTCAGCAGTTATAAATTAGAATTACACACTTTAAATTAAGTGTTACAGAATGTAAAGACTAAACAACTTCCTTATCCTCATTTAAGTGTGGAATATGTTATAACTTAAGTGGTCAGTCTTTATACATTCATTCATGATTATATTTTCACAAATTATTATATAGTGCAGGTGCTGGTCTTGAGTTTTAGAGCAAGAAATAATGTATTTGAACAGTTTGAATTCCTTCTGTTATTACCCTAATTGGAGAAAAAAAAAACAAGCTGAGTCACACAAGTATATATACATACTGTAAATATATTAGTTCCAACTTTTGAATACATACATTAAAAGCATTTCTAAAACTAAAAAAGTATTTCATGTTACATGTCCTATCGATATAACAGGAAATTGCTAAATGCTAGCGACTTGAAAATACCCTACACAAAATATATAAAAAGATATTCTAGGAAGGAAAATCATTCTTTATCTTTGCATCCAAAATGGCCAGAATTTACAATGCGCAATGATCTGTAATCGATTATTTTCCCAGTCCATGCTGCATTTAGGGGGCACTGGCTTAATTTTCTCCAAGAAATGCCTGTGTGTGCGTGTGTTTGATCTTCGGAACTAGACCCACTGCTCCCAGTGCGGTACAGTGAAGAGACAATAACCAAATGCACACTCTGTATAACAACACCACAGTTGGCATCACAGAAAAACAATAGAGGAGCCAACCAGACAATGTGTTTCTAGTGAGTGGAAACTAGGTGTGAGAGCAGGAGCAGTGAGGTAACTGTGGTACACCGGCTCACCTGCCCATTTGTCAGGATCCTCTTCAGCTCAGCAGATGATTTTTTTAAGCTGGAGGAAGGAACACAGCACAGTTGACACAAGTATCACAGACATCTTTCTACTCATTTATCAACCAACCGATGGTTCCAATATGGTTCAGCCCAGACAGTGCAACATGCTCCTCATGCCCCAGCAAGCTCACCTGTTGTTGGCCATAGAGTCTGGGACACCATGAGTGCAGTCATTGGCTGGGTTAGGTCTTGTATTAACCTGAAGGTGTGGAAACACATTCACAAAAATGTGAAAGGACACACCATGTACCCCCTCACCCCCCACATCCATCCAAACACCACCCACACACCCACACACACACACATACAGGCAGACAGACAGACATATGGCCAGACACCCTAATGAACAAGAACACAACACACGCTCTCCGTTCAGCCTAGAGGTTAATTGGCTTTCATAGGAGAGAAGGGAGGCAGGCAAAGGAGAAAGAAAGAGATGTCCACATAGAGGAGGGGAGAGGATGACAGACAGCAGAAGGGAACATGGAGGAGAGAAGAGAAATATATTTGCATGAAAGTACAGTAATATGGCCCTTAAACTGAAGAGAATGAGAGCGATAAAACAGATTTGGACAGAGGCTTCAGGAAAATAAGTTGTTTCTTTTGGCATTTAAGCCTTCACTGGACAGATAATGTGAAGTAGAGGCAGACTGGAAACAGGGGTAGAGCGAGAGAGAGAAAGAGAGAGAGGGGTAAGACAGTCAGCAAAGGTGGAATCGAACCGGGGACGTTGTAGTTATGCACCACGTGTTGTAACCATTCTGCTACCAGGGTGCTCTGAAAATGAAGTTAAGACATTAGAAAATGTCATGCTTCACTAGGGACATTGTTTCTTCACCTGTATTCAGCTGCATCTATGTTTCCTCCACTGACCTCTGTACTCAACCCAGATATTGTACACAAAAGAAGAGACATGACCCTGTAAAGGGTATACTAAAAATAACTCATTTAATTGAGGTCAAAAGGCCGGTGTGTTGGGTCCACTAAAGCACAGGGATTCTCTCTTTAATTAGTGCCCAGAAAGACCTAATTTAAAAAGCGCACAAGACTTCCCTCAGCCAATTACTTTGATATTAAAACAGGAGAAAAGAGGGGGAAAGATTACCAAAGGACTTAAGGTTTTTGGAAAACATCATCTTATCAAAACAGACCCTTGACCTTAAAAATAACTGACATAGTTCAGTAGTTGTTACCAAAACTCCTTAGAGGATACATTAAATAAAGTACTTTCAGTATTTGGAGAGGGGGGGTCGATTTTATTATTGAAATGGAGATGAATATAATATGGATCATCTGGAGAGATGGAGGAGGTGTCAAATCATTTAACCCATGGTAATTAGCAATGAGTTTCAATAGCAACATATGCCTAAACATAAAATGGGAAGGCCATTTGTAAATGGCAGAGGGGGAGGGGGGGGGCTTTGTAATGACAATTTCATGGTTGAACAATAACATATTTTTATTGACTTGGTTTTTTGCTCTAACCAATGCTAATATCCTTATCATATGGAATGAGTGGATCATAATACTCTGGAGTGGAATCAAGGATTCAGCATAACACCTTGCTTTTAAATGACTATCACGGCATTAGAACCGAGGATACAAGTAGATAAGAGAAGGAGAGAGACGAGCCCCGCTGAAGCCACAGACAGCCATCCCCATACATAAACATAGACGAGAGTAGCAAGTGAATGAGTGAAAGAAAAGGAGAGCCTTGACTTCAATTGACATTTCAATAAGTGGAACACAGCGTTACCAATCCATTTGCCTCAACTTCACTCCCTCCCTCCCTCCTCTCCCCTTGTTCCTGGTGTAAGGCAGCTGAAACAATTATTGAGATAGGTACCTTCAGGCCATGTATGTTCCGGATCCCTGGAGTCTTGCCGGCTGAAACAGTAATTGACTACATTGTAGAACACATCACTAGGCCATTTACAAATGTGCTGGGAAAAAAAAAAAAATCAGTTCTTTGTAAAGAAAAAAAGACGAAATGAAATGAGGGTTACTCTGAAATTAGTTGTAGACAAGAGAGTGATTTAGATGTTGGGCTCTTGAGACAGCTGGTGGTAGGTAGGAAGTAAAAACAGAATCACACAGCACGATAAAAGACAGGGAAAGAAAGATTGCCACATACAGAGTAAAAGGAGGGAGACACAATAAACTTTGCCCTTGGGGCCTGTTAGCGATTGTGTATGACTTTGAGTGGTGAGCAAACTATATGAAGATATTAAAAAAGCACTCATATTAAAAAACAGTTTAGGAAGAAACTACACAACGCCTAAGATTTGGGCAAGGCTTAGCCTGAACACAAGCTTGCAGTTTCAGTGTCCTTTGAACAAAAGAAATGTAGATGTATAAATTACTGTCAACACAATAACAAACTGAGCTACTGAATTTGTAGCTCGGTTTTCCAGAGGCTGCATTGTTACTTCAAGCCACCAAATGCTCCCTTTTTCTTATGTTTGAACACAGCACAAGGGATTTACTAACACACACAGTTTTTTCAGTTTAATAGTTTACAACTAGGAAAGTGTGAATATTTTTATATATTTAAATTTTGCTTGTGATTAATTGTCAACACATGAATTACAAAAGTGTATTGAGCCTTTCAGCATTGCCAATCCATGATAAGCTATAACATGTCACTCGTACCTCGTGGAAAAATCTGTAGAGGGTCAGGCAGAAGTCCATTCATGCGTTGTTCATTCATTGTGTTGAAGTACTAAAGGGAAAAAGACGGTCACAAATAGTTGAGAACAATAGTGATTTAAAGTGATTATTACACGTACAGGAACTTGTTCGTTAATAAAGGATTATTTAAAAAATCTGATGAAGAAAAGCCTTGGTAAATATGCATTTTGACTATGCACTGCACTGACAATTTTTACACACACACAAATGTTTATGTAAATTACATCAGAAATAATCCAGTGTTCCCAAAAATGTGAGTATACTGTGCTGAAATCTGTTGCCGATGAGGACCAATGCCCTGTGGGCTTGTTCTGAAGGAGTGTAGCATTAACCCTTTTCTCCTCCAGGTCAACAGCTCACCAAACACTCATATCCTATAGGACTAACACAGACACACACACACACTCTCTCTCTCTCTCTCTGGAGCCTCTCAGATGCTTGCCAAGGCAATGCAATAATTGATGTTTTAGTTTACCAAACCATCTGTTAAACTAAAGTGTGTGTGTGTGTGTGTGTGTGTGTGTGTGTGTGTGTGTGTGTGTGTGTGTGTGTGTGTGTGTTGTTTATATGCCCTCCTTTTTGAAGCTTTAAACCAACAACAATGAACAGCAAGAACCTACCAAAGACACAGTAAGACACTTTAGAAGATGCCTTAATGTAGTCCACATGTACATGTGTTCATTGTGTTTATTTACAATCCAGTATGAACTACTAAGTCATCACTGCGATATGTAAATTTGCTCTCTCATTGTGAGGGAGAGAGGGAGGGAGGACGATGGGACCAGCTTGGATGGGAATGGATCAGAATGGCTACCCAAGTGGCACAGCTGTTATTAAAAGGACTATTTATCACTGTCAGATCCTTCTCACTCGTAGCCCTCTGCTTTCGCCCTCCAGCGTTTTCTAGGCAACATCTGAACATTGGGGCCTAATACCAAAAAACATGTTGTGTGTGTTGAGGGTGTGTGTGGTGGGGGGAACTTCACGTACCTTTAATTTTCCGCTCAGCTAGCTTATTGATTAAGGCTGCAATTACCACCTAATCTGTAGTAGGTTTGTTATTAAAAGACATTCTCCATTGTTGGCCAATAACTAAACAGTGTCCGATCCCAAATACTATCGCTCAGCCTTAAGGGACAAGTGGGAGAGCGAGAGCGGGTCTCATCATCATTAGCACACTAAGGGGAAATGGGAGTAAGAATGGTGGAATTAGAGCCACTACCTCCAGGGGGAGCTGAGCGAGGAACGGATGAGGTCACATGTTTTTTTTTAGCACCTGACACAGGCCAGTCTTTAACTTTGAACAGGGGCGTCTGTCTTTCAAGGTGTCGAACAATGATTAGAGATGCCTGAAAGACTAGTGGGTCTCACAGGAGCATGTAGCAATCAATGTTCTCAGTGATGGGGGATACTTTTCACAATAAATGCCCTCTGCAGACAGATGTTAATTAAATGCTGAATTTGAGCATTCATTTTGCTCAGCAACGAGGAGCATGAATTTTTCTCAAGGCAATGTTAAAGCAGAGATCTTGAATAAGAAAAAAACACTGTAGTGACAGTATATTTAAAAGTCCAGTTGTAAATGTATCAATTAATTATCACAAACATACACACACAAAGAAACACGTGCACACACGAGGCAACCATGAGAGACTCTAATGAATTATCCCACCTTTCACCTAACATGCGTAATTCCTATTAATTTCACATAATGGCTGTCTGCTCACCTGGAATTAACAACACTGAGGCAAAATTTCACTGCGGTCTCTACGGAGGCCAAATGAAAACCACAGCAAACAACCATAAAAAATAAAAAAAAAATCCTTTGCATAAATGACTGCTGAAATGCATAACCCTTGTATAAAGACATTTAAAGTACTTGGCTAGTGTAAATTATATTTTAGTGAGCCCAGTATTTTCCAGGTGATCAGCAGCTTTTTGTGCACCTGCCTGTCCCATGAGGAGTAGAAAGCCATCAGGGGCTCCTGGATTTGTTTGCCAAAAAATTGTGGCTTTTGAAATCTGTGGACGAAGCAGTGCCGTGTTGTAGATACTACATTATGTGATGCATGTCAGGGTCATAATTGAATATGCTGTAATGACATGTCACATCATTCAAATAAAGAACACAGTAGTGTTGGGACAATAAGCTGCCATTATGCATTACAAAATGATATAATACAATGTTTATTGTAGCCTGTTTTGCTAAATAAATGCACATGTACAGATGAATGTGATAAATATCAAATACATTGATAGAAAATATTTGATAAAAATAACTGATATTACAAAAATGTACTACCAGGGACACTGATGGCTCCAATTGTTGCTTGTTGTGTTTTGAAATTGCTTCTCTGCTATTTAAAAATGCACAGGTATATCAGCAGTTATTACTGATATTTGTCTGCTCGTGTATCAAATTTGTATAAAAGTCCAATTGTCTTTTCTTTAAAAACTATTAGGCTTAAATTATGCATTTATAAATTTCCTGAAATAGCGAAAAAAACAGAACTTCACCATCACAATCTACTGTAGCAGCGTCATTTTACTTCCAAATAAGGTTGTTAAATGAATATTAAGATGCACTTTTAGCATACAATACACATAACAAGGGTGGTAAATGGTAATCCCAAAACACCCATGACAGGAAATCCCTGAAACCTAATTGGTACATAAATCCTCAAATACTGTGATTTTCTCGAGAGCCACTCCCATTCAACAGGACACATAGCACAGCAAGCCAAAATCGTGAAAGAACTTAAAAACATGTCAGCCGGATTTGTGAATAATAAAGCTGGCTGAGGTCAATACTTTTTCCATCCCCGTTTCACAACGCTCATCGGCACAACAGCTGTCTCTTTTTGTCTAATCACCCTGCTACCCTATGCTACTTAATGATTAAAAAGCAACCACAAGTGAATGCATGATAAAAATGGACAAAAAACAAGGAGTGTAAATTGTGCCTTTGGCTCCAGCAGCATCATTGTGAGCTGATGGGGGGTAAAAGACATCCACAGATGAAAGTAGATTTTGAACAATTCTGCAGCCCAGGGGGCCTCGCTCTTTAATGAGGCAAAACTTTAAGTACTGAATAATAAATAATAAAAATTGACAGTTCATTTAGCTTTCAGTGTACCTCGTAGAGAAACCCATTACACGCCATTACTCTTACTGTCCGTGGCATGAACAGTAAGTATGGTGGAATATGAAAATGTACAGCACTAGGTGGGGGAGCTGTGTGTGTGTGTGTGTGTGTGTGTGTGTGTGTGTGTGTGTGTGTGTGTGTGTGTGTGTGTGTGTGTGTGTGTTGCTAAGAACTAGCAATAAGCTGTTTTTTCACCTTGGGCTATATACAACTGGATGAGGCTATAGGAGTCTTTATAGGTCGCCGCGTTGCAGTGGAAACAAGAAGTCAAGATTTGTTAATCCTATCTAGTCATCAGCATCTACCTATCTTTTTAGAAGTTTATATCCAATGGTGCCTCCTACACCACATTATATCAAGCCTTTTCTTAACTCTCTTCTTTAAAAAATGTAGTATCTGATGGATCTGACAACAATTAACACCACTAAATAGGGTTTTGGTGACCATGGAAGGGATCATGTACTTTTGAGATTAGCTACTGCAGCAAAAACACACAGTGGCATCAGAAAGTATTCAGGCCCCTTCACTTTTTGCACACTTTGTGTTGTAGATGTAATCTACACTTAGTAACCCATAATGAATTGCAAATTTCTTAAAAATCACAAACTAAAATCCCTCATTTACATTTTGAATGTTTGCTGTGGCACTTCAAATTGTGGTCAGGTGGAGCTTGTTTGTTTTAATTACCCCCAAAGCGTGATTTATGGATCTGCGGAGGCTTCATGCAGAGCTTTCACTGTAGCCTACAGAAGTGGCCTGAAGTTTATACTTGAGCATTGGTTTGTGCGTCAATCACTTTAACTCCTAATTTCTACTGGTTGCGGAATAGCTGCGGAATGGCTCCGTGTTCTGCCATCCATTAATACTCATCACGTCCGGATTTGTTTCGGAACGGCTGCGGCCATGGCTGACAGCTGACGTCCACAAGTTCTCGCAAATTCACGTAGAATTGAACCACAAAACCAACAACAGTTAGTTTCCATCCAGAGGAGTAGAGGGGAAACAACTCTGTGCTGTGTTTTCAAGGTGTAGTGCAGGGAAATATGATCCGCCCTGAGCACTGTGTATTTTATTTTTAAAATTAACCGGATGTTTTATTTTGTTTCTGTGCTCGACTTCCTGTCCCGCACAATCTGAATTGTACTGAATTGCTGCGGAGCTCTCCGGCGTCCGGCAAAAATAGAAGCTCTGTGTATCTGCTCTGGAGGGCTGCGGACCGCCGGAGCTGGGACGCAGTCGGAACACAGCCGTTCCGCAGTCAGTGGAAATACACACATTGACTTTAATGGAAACCTATTGACTCCGCCGCCGTTTCCGGAGCTGTTCCGCAACCGGTGGAAATTGCCAGTAAGGGAAGAGCAGGGCTGGCATGTGCGTGTGTGTGCGTGTATGTGTGTGGGGAGTGTGTGGTAGAGCGAGTGAGAGAGTGACAGTGATTAGCTTTGGAGCGAGTACCAACCCTAAGATGTGTCTAGAACTTGATTGACAAATTGAAATGATTAGACATGGTTTAGAAAGGCACACACCTGTATAAGGTCCCACGATTCACTGCATGTCAGGACAAAAACCAGACCATGAAGTCCAAGGAACTCTCTATAGACCGTCACAATAGAAATGTGGCAAGGCATAGTTCAGGGCAACGGCATTAAACCATTTCTAAAGCCCCGAGTGTTACCAGGAGCACAGTGGCCTCAATAGTCGTGGAGAAATTTGGAACAACCAGGACCCTTTCTAGAGTTGGCCCTCCGGCCAAACTGAGTAACCGAGCAAGTAGGTGACCAAGAAACCAACGGTCACTGTAAGAGAGCTTTGGAAGTCCTCTGCATAGATGGGAAAACCTAACCGGAAGAATGACCATCACAGCAGCACTCCATCAATCAGGCCTTTATGTTAGAGTGGCAAGACGGAAGCCACTCTTGAGTAAAAGGCATACGACAGCCCGCTTGGAGTTTCCCAAAAGGCATTTAAAGGACTCTCCAAGCACTATGTCTGGCGAACACCAGGCGATGCTCATCACCTACCCAATACCATTCATACGGTGATGCATGGTATAGGGGTGGTTCTCAGCGCCAGGGACAGTGAGACTGTTAAGAAATAAGGATGAATGCAGCCAAATACAAAAAGCTTGTTGAAGAAAACCAGCTCCAGAGTGCACACGAGCTCAGACTGGGGCAACAGCTCACCTTTCAGCACAACACTGACCTGAAGCATACAGCCTAGACGCAGCAGTGGCTTTGGGACAAGTCTCTCTCTCTCAGCATATTGTTTGAGCATTTATCATTGTTTTGGATTGTTGCAATGATATTAGACATTTACATACAGCAAGCATATTTGTCCGCTCCCATGTAAATAAGAGCATTAAAAATGTAAAAAAAAATTATCCCTTTATGAAGTACATTGACTAATTTGTGAATAATTAATCATGTGATTAATCACAATTACATATTTTAATCGATTGACAGCCCTACTAAAAAAATGTTTACTTCATCATTATGGGTTATTGAGTATAAATTAATGGGCACAAATGGCAATTTTATCCATATAAAATTGCATCTACAACACTAAAGTGTGAAAAAAGTGAAGAGTTCTGAATACTTTCCGAAGCCACTGTATGTAATATTAAGTTGTTTTTTTTGGGCCGGTCTCTGTAGAAATAATGAGGTACTATAGAGCACTGGGTGCCCACAGACCGCTCCAATAATTTGTTCCTCCATTCTGATTCAACAGGAGAATCTAAACACTGATAGGCTTTCGCGACACAGCATCACGCAAATATGACACTCAAACTGAAATATTTCAACGCACGTGAATACACGAATGCCGAAAATGTTGCGTGTTTGCCTCATTCGCGCCATCAACGCCGCCCCCGTGATTTGCATCATTGTAGTAGGATACATTGTAGACAGAAATGGTCAAGACAGAAACAGTGTGGTCTGATCTTAATGTGTACAGTTTTCATTAGAACTGCTTTCTAATGAAGAAATAGCCCCCGCGAAAACTGCTACAACGTAAATACAACCGAAAACACAATTCTGTTATGCAATTTGTGGGATGGATGTGTGACATGATGGAAAAATTGTAAATTAATTTATATACTCACATATGACAACATGGCTTTGAGTTCTTCATCGCTTCTCACAGTGATTCTGTCACCCACCTCGTCTTCATCTAAAAAACACAGAAGAATCTTATAATTTGCACTGTAAAACTTTTTTAACAAAATAGTAATACATACACAGCTTTCAATATAATAATAGGAATCACTAAATCAAATATTTTATATATGTAATTAATAAAATTTAAATTATAAAGATTAATAAAAATCAATTTTCTTTATAAAACTGGATTTAGAGGTAAGATGTAAGCCTACTGTATGTGTGCTGTAACAAATACACAGCAATCTGTAACTTTAATAATATTATGAAAACCGTAAAACCAAAGTAATTTTAAGTCACTCATTTTTAAACTGTACACATCACTTTGAGAAACAAAAGAAATAAGAAAAGCAACAATGCTGTTGCAACATTTTGGGTGTAATAAATGCAAAGGGATACAATAATTGATGTACTTTCAAAATTTGCCAATAACTGTGATGACGTGCAATTTGTATTTTACATAGTTTCATAACAAACACAATTACCACTGCATACAATATATAAGGCAATTTACAAAGAAAAGCAATAATATTTTTGCCATTAATAAGCAGAGCTTTACAATTTCTATTTTTTGGCCTGAAATTACAAAAAAAACAAAAAAATACTTTTTCAATAAACATTATATAATTTTTGAATGCATTACTTTTGTCAGAATCTCTTATTAGAATAACCCAAAAGCCAAGCACAAACTACTATTATAATTGCCTGTTTTATCCACCACATGTTTACATAAGCATCACTACAAGCTATTTAGCATTAATGCTGCTAAAAAAAGTATTATATTATATAGAAAAATGTTGTTGTATATTATACATATGTATATTTTCAGGAGAATAAAGAGCAAGAAAACAAAATAGTTTCATCTTGTTTATTAGGCTATAAGTTAATCTATAAAATAGCAGCATTCCTAATATTTTGATACACATCAATAAGCAGGATGCACTTAACTGATTCATGCTTTTTCCTGCCCTCTCCACATACAGTAGTCATATACAGTACATCTAAACAAATAATACCTTAATTAAGTGCAAAATTAAGGACATTATAATTATATTATTTTACAATAACTTATTTTAGATTAATTATGGTATCTATACCTGTTTATATTTTACATTAATTCCATGTTTTTATGCTCATTTTATGACATGCAATTTTCTTCATTGTTAAAGTAACTTTTAAATGTTTCTAACTTTTAAATGTTTCCATCTGATGATCATAAATGACCTGTAACAGCAAACGAGACTCACACTGAAAAGAACACTATTTTATATTGTTTTCATTAATGCCTTTGCCTGGGTCTGATTTTTCCAGCAAAGTCACAAAGATGGCGCTACAGAGCACACATTCTGACGGGTCACAGATTTTGGCGTAACACCAGAAAAGTAGGATTGGGCATCGAGAACCGGTTCCAATTTGGAATCGTTTTTAAAATTACGATTCCAGTTGAATCGGTTCTTTATTGAAATCTTTTGAAAGATTTGGTTTCAAATCCGATCATCGGTTCCAAATTGAACATGCACAAGTTTTGGTGTTCGTAGCGGCCAGGGGCTCGTTGTGTTTCAGCCATGGAGCACAGTAAGTGGCACGCTAGTGTGGCCATATTTTACCTTGAAAAAATCCAGTAAAACTGTAAATCACCATTGGATAAAAATAAGACGTATAAATAAATCCTCTTATTTGTGATATAAGCATGTGACCTGTTTCAACTCCACTCCTCAAAGATTTGAAATCGAGAATCGATAAGACCCAGAATCGAACAAAAAGAATCGTAATTGGAATCAGAATTGTTAAAATCAAAATGATGCCCAACCCTACAGAAAAGCATGTGTTAGTGTATCCAGCCAGGTAAAGGGTAGCAGGAGATGTTTTTATATAGGCCTAATTGTATTTTACTTTTGTTTTAGAAGTTATCTGTAGTTATGGCTAATACTGGGGCAGGGCCATCACAGAAAAGAAGGAAATTAAACAAAGAGCAACTAAAAGCTAAAAGGGAAATTGACAGACGACGGTCGGGCTTTCAACAGATGGAGACAATTACAGGATTGTAAATATTCAAAACCGACCCGGAACTGGCCCTGAGGTATGAGATATGTGTATTTCATTCATAAAATAACTTTACAATGCGCAATGTGGTTCTACATCAGTAGCCTGAATTAAGTTACATCCCCCTTCCATTAAGCGCCCGTTTTTTAGAATTTTCAGTCTGTTGTTGGCCTAATATTTCCTTTTCCTTTCTCCCCCTGTACTTGTGTAAAGCTTTCTATGGTTTCATGAAACGTGCTGTATAAATCTAAGTTATTATTATTATTATTATTATTATGTTAGTTGCTACAACAAAACTCTTAATGCTTTGGCTCGTGACACAATGAAAGTAATATTGGGTTTAGCTCACGAAACATCCAAAGTCGGCTAAGTTACCGTATGCAACACCTGAAATGCAACAATGCATCTGTAACATGTTCTTTTATTGTATGTATGATTTTCTGTCAGAGCAGAACCTTAAAACCTTAAAAGAAAATACCTTTACGACAGAAGGTGTGGTAAAAACACTACCACTTTTGTCAAAAGTGGCAGCTAGAATCAACAAAAACTGAAAGTTACGTTGTGCTGCATTTCTTGTATGAAAGGTGCTGTACAAATAAAGGGCTCCCATACAGCAGTTGGGGGAGATTGTCAGTAGAGCTGCAATAGTTGATTGACGGCAAAATAATAGGCAAGTATTTTGATAATCGATTAGTCATTTTTCATGCAATAAAAGGGAAGAAAATGCTGTGTTCAGCCTTTTAAATATGCCTATATAAGACATTTAAAAGACATCTCCTTTGAATATAAGTAACTGGGATTTTTCACTTTTTTCACCAAACGATTAATCGATTAATCAAAATAATCTGCCGAATAATCAATAAAGAAAATAATTGTTAGTTGCAGCCCTAGTTGTTAGTAACAGCATGTCAGCTAGTATATTATAGGTATACGGTTTTGTTGTACAACATATTGTTACCAATGAGAAACACAGTATACTGTAGGTCACTTAGAGGGTTCACAGTAGGCCTACTGTTTACTTTTATCAGGAGTTGAAAAAGTGCTGTGATGCATTATAGACCTTGCTGCGGTTGTAGAGTCCCTGTTTCAGAAGCAAAGTAATACAAGTATGAAACAGACACTCACATTCAAAGGCCGTGACAGTGGCTTCAGGCATGACATCTCTGATTGCAACCTGAAAATGTTTGTCAGAGTGAATAATAACAGGGACAATAATGTTGTAACATGTTGTAAATGTTTAGTGTATCTTAGACACGCACACGTTTACAGAAACCGAACGTGTCAAATTCAAACGGTGTGCATGTCGTCTCACTGTAACGTAACATCAGTTTTAAATGACAGTTAGCATTGTGAAGACTCACCAGTAAGTCATTGAAGTTCAGAAGAGATGGACAGTCAACGGCCGAGTCCATGTCCCCTGATGGCGTTTTTATACGGATCACTATTGCCTCGGTGTCCATTGCGCAGAGGTTATTTAAATCGAGTACGAGCATAAAGAGGAACACTTAAGCCTCATGATAACATTTGGGCTGGCTGGCTGTCTATGCTAACGAGCTAATTTCCTGCAGTGGTTTGCTAACGACACATGCTAGCATCCTGCTCAGTCCAAACACTTTTCTCAAGTGATACGGGGATTTAAAAACGTTACCCGTGGAGCTCAGTAAATGGTCATGTCATAACCGCATGAAAGGTTTAGCTTTAGCTGTAAATATGTATTCGTCTCCTCTCTGAGGCAAAGTTTTACACTGTTATCTGAGATATAAAGCCATGAAGCTAGTTTCAAGGAAAACACAACAGCATTTCCGAATCAACATCCGCTCAGGGAGTTTCAAAATAAAAGACCTCCGTCCCTGTATCCACTCAAAAATATTGCTATTTTTAATGTCAAGTAAGAGCCCTGATATAAAGTAGTAAAATGAGCTCGACCTTTACCAGCTGGAACATTAGTGATGCATAGGCTACACATTACTGCATCACTCATTAAAATCCGGTGGTTACTTGTAACAGAGTACTTTTATACTGTGTTATTGCTACTTTTACTCAAGTAAAAGGTCCAGTAGTAGGCCGACTACAAATATTGTACTACTTATGCAACCAATGTAGGCTGTTGCCCACTCGATGGTAAAAAAAAAAAGCTTAAGAAATTTCACTGTCACATATTTGCATAATACGTAAGCACACATAAAAAATCATTAGGCCTATCTTCATGATAGTCTGTGCTCCTGCTTCTCCTACAAAATGAAAAATGGTCTAGGTTTCCAATCATACATGAATAAGTTACACCAACAGCCAATATGCCTAAAAAATAAATAAAAATAACATAACATAGTACAACTTTATTTCAAAAATGTTCTAATGTTTACCAATTGAAATGTGAATATATTGTGAATATTGGTTTGTGAATAATGTGATTTGAAATACATTTGTGTGTCGTAGTTTTTGTGTCAAAACCAAGATGGCATCCTTGTTATAAATGTGATTTGGACAGAAACGAGTTTGACTGAAAAGCAAAGAAAATAGTATGTCAAGACTGGGTGACACACTGTGTACTGTACTGTGTGTACAGCTCAGCCTTTTACACTGAATTGAAATCACTGAAAGCTTCATCAAAAGAGGTTATTGTTACCTTGGACTACTTTGATGGGAGATCAAGTTTGAGTACAATTTTCAGCATACGATAGGTTTTCTGGGGGTGTAATGGATGGGTATCTAATAGGTAAATATTATTTTGTAATTGACCTTAGATCAGTGTTGCAAATGTTCAGTGTATATTTGAATATTGAATGAATGGTCCTCACTTCCACAGCTGTAAAGATGAAAAACTGACAAGGCTACTGAACTATATTGACAATACACCTGAGATAAATTAATTTAAGAAAAGTAGAAGGTGTACAGAGGAGTATATGACCTCATGACCATGGCCTTATGATTAAGGAGCTGCATCAGTCTCCCTGCCCGCTCACCAAAGAACTGTGATTGCAGTTCCAAGTACAAGAGATTGATCCCTATGCAAAATAAAGTTAGGTTAATTTACAGCGTTCTGCTGTAAATTAACCTAACTTTGTTAACCGGGGTACTGTGTAATAATAAGAATTTGTTAAAGCTTGTTCTGTGTCCCCATGGCTTAGGTCTGGCTGGACATGCGGCACTTGAAAATAATATCAATGAGACGTGCGCTGTGCCAGCCATCGCAGTAGGTTGGGTTTCACTGGCTGCTAAAACAAAAGTCTCCACCTCAGGTTGTCCTAAGGATGAACTTATTTATCAGTTGTTACCATCTCATTTAAAAGGTAATGGAAGCATTCAAAAGGGAAAATACAGAATCAGCCATCTATCTAGGTTAAAATGAAAAGTGCTACATTCAAAATGTTACTTATGTAAAAGTACAGTACAGTAATGTTAAAAGCATCATAAGAATTAAAGCATCAAAATAAGGAAATGCAGAATCATCCCTTTCAGATGTTATATTTATTATATGTATTATATAATTGGATTATTTGTAGTGAAGCATTAACATGTAAGCCATTTTTCAAGGTATAGCCTAATTTTAATTACTTAATGTGCTGTTGGGTACTTTAATTAATAAAATGCAACATTAATCCTAACCTGAAAAGTAACTAGTTACTAAAGTTGTCAAATAAATGTAGTGGAGTAAAAAAAAATACAATATTTCCCTCTATAACTATAAAGTAGCATTAAATGGTAGTACAAAACTGTTTTTAAGCATAGTACTTGAGTAAATGTACTTTCCATAGCTATCTATCTATCTATCTATCTATCTATCTATCTATCTATCTATCTATCTATCTATCTATCTATCTATCTATCTATCTATCTATCTATCTATCTATCTATCTATCTATCTATCTATTTATCTATCTATCAATCTGCTTTTCTGTCTATTGTCAACTGTCAAACACAAACACACACGCTAACACACACAAAGGTTAGAAGTTCATTGTATCAACCTGCTCTGCACTTATCTATTGTAATCTCTTACCCCTGTACCAACAGATGGGTCAAAGACCCATTGATTTCCATGTAATGCCTGAAATTATTACTGTGCCTAATTGTTACAGGAGAGTAAAAGGGAAAACAAAGCCGGGCTATCAAGCGGTCCAATTAATGCCTTCACCAGCACTGACCTCTGATGAAAAGCAGAGGATCTATATGGCACTTTGTCAAACATACACTCCCAGGACTTGACGTTATGTCCTTCTGCTTTAGGGGCAACTAGGATGAAGCCCAGTCAGCAATCCACATTATCAGAAATCAAACTCCTGACTTAGCTGGGAGGAGAAAGTGAAAAAGGAAGGCCAGCATTCACTCTCTGGTAATTAAAAGGCATTTTATCAGACCTCCTCTCTTGCCCCGTACCTCTTTTCTTGCTATTGACAAGCTGCTTAGCGCAAAGTGATCTCAGTTTGACTCTGAATGTATGAGGCACACTTATTTAACTTTCTCAGCAAGGATGGAAAAACAAGTAAAGAAGACAGCAACAAAATTGTCTAGCAAGATTGTGAATTACTTACTTACTATATTTTTGTATATATTATTTTCATTCATGGCTGTTTTTTTGTGTCCAACTCAGTGTACAAATGCAGCATGCGTTTGCTTCTTCTTCTTCCTCATCTAATGATGATTATTATTTCATTAGTCTATGTCAAATGTATTGGTTGGCTTGTTGTGTTCATTGATTAATGAGCCAAAGTCAGCATTGTCCTCCTTCACTGTAATGCTGATATCGAAGATCTTGAAATACTATTTGTCTGCTGGTTAAGCATCGATCATTCTCGCAAATATCGACTGTTACTTGGTAGCTTTCTATTTACTATGTCCCTAACGTTAACAGCAATTATTCAAAATAAAATAAATATGTGAGCTTGTGGTGGTTTAAGGCCTTATTTACTTTGATATAACCAACAGAAGGGAAAATATGGCTTGGCTTTGGTCTCGCAAAGGAACTGGACCTGCTGTAAGTTCAGCGAGAAAAAAACCTGTCCCACCATCTGTCCAGGGCCACGTCCCAACTCAGGTATCCAGATGCGAACCCTCCAGCTAAAATAGAGATGTGTCTCCTCAGCCTTGAAGCCTGAAGCCTGTTGTTTATTGATGCTGCCAGAGTCCCGGCTCAGATCGATACCATCTCCCTCAGATGGGCCTTCAACACGCAGACTCCAAATTGAGGTCAGGATATGTAGAGGGTTATGGCACTTCAGCAGATATGAATTGCCTGAGAGGCTGCGGTCATTTGTTACACCTTCTTTTAAAGTTCATCTCCAAGTTGACCTGTGATGAAGCATGGCGAGTTTGTGAGTCACTGGTGTGAGAGTTATGAGGAAATGCACCAATATATGGACAAGGCAGACTGGAAGAAATGGATTGTGTGACTACCTCTCAGCTCTCGGAGCAGCATGCTTTCACTGCCATTCCTCGTGTTTCAGATTCATCTCTGAGGTCCCTTTTATGGCTGCATGTTGTTTCTGTTGTTTCTAATAAAGAGGAAATATTGGTGCCTTCCTGACCTGCTCATAGGGGCCATAGAAGAATTTATGGGGTGTGTCTTCTCCATAGAGGCTGCTTTTGAACTGAGCCTGACATAAATAACACATCACCAGTTCACCAGAGCTCTATTGGCTCCTCTTTCATGCTGTGGTCAAGTGACTTTATTGAATGCAAGATGTGACTACATGGTGTTGTTTTTCACATGATACAGTGAAAACAAATGTGCTTAAAGCCATAAAATATTTCACTTTGCTTTGCCAATTTTAGATTCCAACTGTACTGATGATTCCCATGATGCATCTCCCCCACCTTTTGGTGGAAAGTCTAAATGTTATTTTATTTACTTCTTCCAGCAGCTTGTTGCGTTGTCAAAGGTATTTGCCCACAGCGAAGAAAAGTATGGTAAGGCCGTTATGCAGGCTGTGGCAGTGGCTGGTGAAGTCTGTGGAAATTGGAAAAAATTGGATTTAAACTTTGGTTTTGCCTTGTGCATTGTATCTTTCTGGGCAGACAGACCAATTGCTGGATTATGTAATCTCAAATTCCAGCATTTCTGAAACATTTTGAATTTTCCCCTTATGTAGGGAACTCTGTGATCGAATCATAGAGGGACATGTGGAGCGTAGAGCTCACAAATGGGGCTGGTTGAGATCTTCTTGTTTCTCCTGTTTTGTATTCTAATGTACATGAATAAATGCCTTAATACATTTTGGCACATTATTCAGGACACTTTAAGGCCTTTGTTAAAACAAACAAATGCTAAAACAAGCCATGCCAGCCCACAGTTACCTTACCATGTAAAAGTCCTGCATTCAAAATCTTACTTAAGTAAAAGTAGAGTTTTCTATATGGTACTTAATTATAACTAGTGCAGTACCCGTTAGGAAACGTGCCTGTTAGGAACGGGCCGAACGCTTGGCGTCCTGTATTCTCTAGAACCATTGTACCCTGAAATAACTTACAGAAGGCCCCCAGAGCACTTACAGTAATAAGCAACCCAACTGTATACTACTGACTTACTTTGTACTTTTACTTCAGAGGAAAATATTGTACTACTACATTTACCTGACAGAGAAATGTTACTGGTTACGTTGCAGATTCTGATTTTACTAACAAAATAAAACAATTAATTGATGATGCATTTTTATTCATTCAGTGGTCTCCAACAGTTTATTATTATTGAACATAGGGGGGCAGCCCTAGTTTATTCACATAAAAGTATGTTGAACGATACTACAGGATCGCCTCCATGTTTACTTCCGTACATCAGCGTGTTGATGTATGACATCGTACGCACACGCGGGTCACCATATTTGCGAGACAGTCAGACACACAGACATCATGTCATCACATTACATCAGATTACTGATTTTAATGTGATAGCTGGTGGAGGTAACTACAACTGTTGGGTAGTTGTATTTATAACAATGAATTGTATTTTAAATGATCTGGATGGTTTTGTTTGTATAATCTTAATCTGCACAGTAAGTGGTACCTATAATGTAATGTAGTAGTGGAGTAAAAAGTGAAATGACAAGCACACAGCCCAGTGGGAAATCAATGTAAATAAAAATTAAGTAAAACATTAAGAACAGAATAGTAACAACAACAACAACACAGTAACTGTATATACATATGCATGCACGTGTGCATGACTGTGGCCAAGATAAGCGACCTCTCGCTAACCACACATTGATTTGGTGCAGAGTGTCAGGTAGCCTGTTTGTCAGCTGAAATATTCATCAAACAGATCAACGGAAAGTCTGGCTGGCTTTTCAACTGACAACTGCATGTCAATAATTGATAGGGAATGAGGTAAATGACTTAGTGAGTGTTTGGGGGGGGGGTCCTTCTCTTTCTGTAAGTGATGCCTCTGACCTTTGGTGTGTGAAAGAACTCATCATGGTCAGTGCTCACATGTCATATAAAGCCCAACACAATGATCTGAATAGTGAAAGTAATAAAGAAAATAAATAATATAATGAAAGAAATAACTTTATTGTTTGGTACTTTCTTTATTTCTTTTGGCCTTTATTTTCTATTAATACTTGTTTTAAATGTTGCATTTTTACGCTGCAGTTGGGAATTACAATGCTGTACTGTATTTTTACGAAAAAAGTGTTCCCGCTGATGGTGAATTACTTAATGTTTGGATATTGTGTGGAGACATTAGACATCGCACCCACAAAAGCACAGTGGATTTATTTAATTATTTTTGAGTTTCAATATCAAATAATTTGTATATTATTGAAGTGTAATACATGACGTAGTGGCTATTGTACTAGCATGCTAAAATAAAGAAAAAAAAGATAGGATATTTTCGCACATGAAAATCATAGCACAAAATGTTGATATCGGCATATTCCTTAAAACCTGGCGATATTTCTTTAAGGCTTAGTGTATTCAAAGTAATCTATCTTAATTGATTTCATTCACTAACCCCATATAAACTGTACATCCTCTTTATTTGCTTAATTTCCAGTTACCAAAAAAGCATCCGTCATTCAGTGTCCATCAAATCACTTCCTAGCAGCTGCAAGAAAACTGTGCTGTCACTAACCTGACCTCTGACCTCCCTGGAGAGAAAAATGTTTCTTCCTAGAATCAATACAATTTCACAGCATTATGTTATTTTGATCAGTATGTGGCATGGATAGCAAATTATTTACAGGTTGTGGTTAATCAAGTAGGCAATTAGCACCTATACTTACCTTTGGTCTAATTTATGGGAGACAACTTACCTGATACAGCGGTGAGTCAGTGGAAAGTCGTAGTGGGCTTGGTGTGTGTTGGTCCTTCCTGTCAGAGGAGATTCTCCTGCCTGCCAACCTATTTTATAAAGTCTATGCTGCCAACACACTAAAATCTTTATCCTTCTGCCTGTTGTCTGACCTTCTGCTCACAATAACCAATAGTGGCTGCACAGCGTTTTTATGGTTCCAATTCCCTCTGTAGCATCTGCAGAACAGAGAGTATTTAAGCAATACTGTCGGCATGAAGTGATGCACTTGTCTCGGCAGACTTCAAAACACAGATTGTAATATTTGCGAGTTATCAAAAGCTCTGACATGAGTAAACAATAAATTACACCTCTGCATTATAAGCGAGAAGCATTAAACTGTTAAAAAGGGTCTGCTCAGCACTAACTACTGTATACCCTGTACACTAACAAGACCTGCTGATTCGTTAAATCTCACTAATGATATGTGGCCTACATCAAAAGAAAATAGTTAATACTGTAAAACAATAAATACTGTAAAATGCCACATTTTTTAGTTTTTAATCATAAATGGGAAAAGCCCACAACAATTTGTCTATTCATCGGGCTGTGCACATAATGTAAAAAAAAATCTGACATATGGTAGGTTCTCAACTGCTGAGTGGACTCTTTGAAGCTGCATGTGTCAGCTGTCCCTTTAGATGATCATTCTTGTACAGCTATGAAAAACCTTTTACATCATTTACTAACATATAAAGACAGAATGAGTAGGATTTGTCCTTTTGGGGTTTGTAAACACAACTAGCTATATACTACAACTATAGAATTTGTGTTCAGATAGGAGAATTAAGCGGAGCTTCCCGCGCTTCCGACTCAGACAACACCCATTACAGGGTGAGCCAGGGCAGAACAGAGCCCCGGGGGAGAAGAGGTCAAGGAGTGACAGCTGGAGGTGGGTGAGGTACAGAGAAACGCCCAGAAACGTCCCAAACACAGCAAAATGAAAATAAAAAAGAGAAAATACAGGCAGAGGGCAGGGTCTCTGCAGATACAGACAATGCCACACACACACTGGTGGGTCATAAGTGATGATTTAGAGGGATTCTTTTTGTATGAGTCTATACATTGTTTTTGTTTTTTAGGAAAATTCTACTCATTGTTAAGTAAGTAAAAGTATCAATATAACAATGTAAAAATACTCATCCCACTGAAGCTGGCTGTGAGACGTATACAGTCTTTCTGTTGTGATGAGATCCACATTTGTGTGTCCAGCAGGGTACATAATAAACAGCTGGTTGGACACAAGGGTGCAAATTTGAGCTTCATTAATTATAAAAACACAAGAGAGAGCACACAACTATTACACTTGCCAATAATTTGCAGTTTTGGAATTTCTGATCAGGTCATTTTAAGCTGCCAGGGTCAGTTGTCCTCTCAGTGTCTAGATTCAGTGTTTTGTGAACTGCTGAGAAAACTATTTCAACCCGGGATGGTCAGCTTTCCTATTTTGAGATTGACGTTGTGATTGAAAATGATTGGGTGACATGTTGTTGGCTAACATTAAGCCACGGTGTCAGTGAAGAATGAAGCGCGTAGTGCAATGTTGGTGAATGTTTCTGGGACACCACAGCTGACTTATGAAAGATGCCCATTGGATACTGCTGATGATATACATTAAGTATAAGCCTTTAGCTATCCTGTTGCTATGTCAACCATCTCCAACATAATCAGATCCCTCATCCCATTTATGATTGAATTGTTGTCAAGTATCGGGATCAACGTGTCACTTTAAATACAAACTAACTCAGATATCAATATAAAGGTAACAAGAGAGAAAAAAAAGACTGTGGACGGTTTTAAATGCCACTTAAAGGCATATTCTAGCATACATCTCTGCCTAAACACAAGTCCAAATAAAAAGTGTTTATTTTGGGTGGTGCTCTTTAACAAAACCATTTATTGTTCTACACATTACTAAAAAAAGAGTTATAAAATCTAGTGTGATCACTTTGCTTTATCAAAGGCTGACTGATACAAAACCAGGTATAAATGAAAAAAAAAGACAAAAAGCGTTATTCGGGTGAGGAAATTATCACATTTTGAAACATGTCTGGCCTTGAACCCCACAATACGCCCTCAAAGAACTCTGTGAAAATGTCTGGCTGCTTATTTTACATTATAACCAAAATAAAGATATTCTTCCATTTCCAAAGTTGCATGTTGCGGGCATTTACAGTAATAACCTCAGATGTTTTCTCATATACTTGATGGAAGTTTTGAGACATTATAATATCTAATGCCTGTTTGAGATTCTTTCAGATTATTAAAGATACGTCCAACGTTTGCTTTTTTACAGGGACATGTGTGCATTATCAGCCACTACCCTAGCTATCATCGTCTGCTTAAATCTGTATGCGCGTGTGTGTTTTTGTGTGTCTGAGTGTGTGTCCATACGGCTTCATTGTGGGATATAACAAAGCCCTGGAAATACAACCTCCAGGGGTCTTACCTGGATGTGGCGGCCCCCACTTTTTCATTAAAAACTGCAATCCTGCAGCTGAGGCTCCGTTTACAAGGGCAAACATATGCGACCTGGACCCAACCTTCAAATATACCCCAATAGATAGATCTTTTGCTCCTCTCTATTTTACAAGTTTGAATGCAAATTAATGCAGACCATTTTCAAAGAATATTGCATATTAATGCAGACCATTTTCAAAGAATAAGTGCTGGGCATTGTTGTTGGCCTTGCTATGCTGTTTTCTTAAGCTTCCGTTGTTTACGTTTCTTTAATGTCTGCATACTGAAATGGGTACAAGAGTTTATAAGCCTGTCTATGGATACACAAGGGTTCAGGTTTTATTTTTTTCCCCTGACAATTAAT
>NC_053114.1:17382223-17434723 GCF_010015445.1 Perca fluviatilis
ACTGCTGATAAAACTCAACTGTGAACTTTATTAAGCTTCAAAACATCAGCAGTGAGCTGGGAGGAAAGTTTACTACCAGCACTTGTGCCAGATCAAAACCCGGACATGGATCCCACAGTTAAAATTAGTCATTATTGAACTAAAAGCAGATTGGCCAATGGTTTAATCACTGATTAATCACTTTTACATCTACTTGCTTCTGAAAGATACTTACAATAGTACTAGCATCAAATATGTATTAATTAATCTCCAGTCCAGAGTTTTACAATAGTTATTTTGTGATGAAATTAGTTTATTTAATTTTTTTGCATATCCTCTTCCACGCATTGCCTCAATAATCCACATTTTAAAAAAATGACTTTGCCTTGCTTACTTTGACTTTGTGGCTACAGTGGAAATGTGTACTCTGGTATCTAAAGGAAAAATAATAATAAAAAATCATCAAACTAGAAATGCACTGTGCATTGCCGTAAGCTTGGATGTTTTACACGTTTTCATTAAACAGAAATCATGTGTTATTTCGGTCATCTGTTGTTTTCAGAGTTACTTACATGATGAGGTCTCTCATGAGTCCATAAAGTCAGCCCAAGACAGCGTCAGGTAAAGTACAGTCAATGCCCCATCTGGTAGAGTTGAAGAAATCAGATTTAAGGACATGTCACTAAATAATTCAGTCATGGCCTTTCTGCATTCAAATGTCGTGTGACCGAATGTATGCTCACATATGTGAGTTGCCGTGGATCATTGCAAACAACATGAATTGAAATTTGAATAGTTTTGTCCTTTGTAGTCATTATGTACAATCAGATGCAAGACATACGGTGTAGCACTCCACTGTCTGATTGCTGTTCTGTTACTACTTATCTAAGATGTTGCCAATGAAATGAAATTAAAACAGTGGGTCTTCCATTTCAAACAGGTAGCTCAACCTGTTTTGTTAGTTCTTTACAAAATCTGTCTAATTTAATGGAATATTAATGCAAGAGTTCTGTGATGAAATCAAACCTCCCACATAGCCGAGGCCTAAATCCCCACTCCTTAACATGGCGCTAGGTCTGATGGGGGATTACCAGAACTGCCTCCAACCAGGGTGGGGTTACGAGGGAGTCAGACGACTGCTGGCTGGCACTTTTATGGTGCTATTAGCACACGTCCCAGCGTCTCAGTGTTAACACGCCTTTTGTAGCCTAATCCCATTACTTTCAACACTCAAATGGAATTCAGATGGAATGGTGCCCTCCATTTTAAGAAACGACTCCAAACACAGCAGGCGTCTACATTCTCATCCCTGCTTTGCTGGGACATTAGAACAGCGCGGGCAGGAACCAAAAGCGTATCAAATCATCATTACAAAATAGAAGCTTTTTACCTCGCACACAGTGCAAACGTTTTCACCGCAGCACACCCACTTTCTCCTGCTTCCAGAGAGGCCGGAAAGTGCTGCACAGCTCTTCAGAGATGTTGTAAGAAGTGTTGGGGTGTAGTGGAGCAGGAAAAGTGGATGTAGCAGTGAGACAATGAGAAACAACTACTGCTGCTCTAGGCTCTGTGAACAGGCTTGCCATTGATTAAAACAGCAAGGTGTGCAATAAAGCGCAAGGCAAAGTGTTTCCTTCCATATGGACCACCGGACCCTTAGGCTCTGACCACCAATTGGGCCTTTCTGTCTGCCACTGTTCCCCCTTCTCTCCTTTCTGCTTCCCCTTCTCTCTCCCTCGGTCCCCAGATGGTAAAAACAATTTTCCAGCCCTCTGTCTCTCTCTGCTGCTGCCCGCCACTCTGCAACCACAAAGGGCCCTGGCCGTGATTCAACCGTTTACTCCAGTAATTAACAGCACCCATACCACAACAATTACAGTCACTAGGCTACTACACTCCAAATATACACACAGACACACACACACAGCATTAACAGTGTCACAGTGTGAATGAAAAGGGAAGGTAACAGCCGGAAGCTGCAAAAATAAAATTAAAATAGTATTAACAAAAAGGTGAAAACAACATGCTGGCACTACAGCAATGATTACCTCATAATTAGAGGAGACAAAGCTCTCTCCCTATCTTGTGGCAAAACACTGTAATTACTGCCGTGACAGAAAATCAAAGGCTACTTTTTAAGCAGCAGGAAAAATTAACATTTTAGGCCCTGAAGCTGTATGTCCTGATTAGAAACGTATTAAATCAATGCATTGCTAACTGCTGGGCATAAATACGTCCCCTCCTGAAGGGGCCTATAATTGCGAGAGAAAAAAAAAGTGGGCCTTCAATTTCACAAGGAAGTGGCATTAATCGTAATGGCAGTATTATGTGGCAAACGTACACTCCTTTTGTCATAATATGATGCACTAAAAGCAGCGTTATTTTTCGAATGTGTTTTTGGGTCAGAGTGAAGATCAAAGCGTGTTTTTACATAACTTGTTGGAGGCCTCTAACCTGATGTACATCTCTGAATGTTGCAATGCACCAAAGCAACAGCATTTGTTGTGAACTCTTTTTAAACACGACCATCAGAATACTGTACTTTGCTTAATTCTTTCAAGGGGGGCTGTCTGTTTGAAAAAAACATTGATGAGCGTGTTTCATGTGAAATTTAAGAAAAATGCAGTAGATGTAGTCTAGGTGCAGTCCGTGTGTTTCTGTGCCTTCCTTTCGTGTGATGTGCTGCTTTTTACTGATTCTCCTTTCTGTCAGTTCCACCAATCAAGACTCATTTCGCCACGCAGGACGACACTGTAAATAAGAATTTGTTCTAAGGTTGGTTGAATCGAGGTTTAATGAAAAAAGAAATTAATTATTAAATAGCACAAAAAAAAAACGAGTAATGCAAAAAAAAGCTGTCGTCAAAGAGTTCCTGGTCATGGCTACGAACAATATAAAGCCAGCATAGCAATATAGAAGTGGTGTGTGAACTTTACTGATACATATACAGTACCTTGGAATTTGAGTATTAAGTATTTGCTTAATTTCCCAAATTGGTAAGTTTCTGTGAAAGAAGAGGCCAGGTTTTTCTTAATCACAAAAGTCAGCTCCTATTTAAATTTTCAAGCATTGCAGACAATTTACCTTGTTTAATTTCCAGGTTGGACATGTGACTCATGCAAAGCCACATGGGTTATGACCCACCTAGTTTCCGTTCCTGTTTAAATTGATAAAAGCTGCTAGTGGGAAAGCCAGCTGATCCCTGGCATCTTTAACATGCCCACAATAGGCTCCTTGGGAATACAACTAATTACTTCACATCTGTATTTATTTGATCCGCGTGGAATTCTCCCTTCTGTCAGTACCGAGCAATGCCAGCTTGGACTAACAGTGATTCATCTAAGTGACACTTCTGGTGCAGAGTCACATCAAAGCAGCGCCAAAATCAATGGGGGACACATGGGGAAGACGGGGAGGAGGAACTTTTTTTTTTCCCCTCAGCAAAACTGTCATGCATACAATCCACCAGCATAAATAAAGCATGCCTGTGCTTGCAGGTTTGCTGAATCAGATGGGGGTGGAAATAAGATACAAGCTGTTTGTTAATAGTAGCTTAAAGAAAGACTTTCACAACTACAGCATTTTTTTTTGGAAACTTTAGTCCACAGCACTGTGAAACACCAGCTCTGATGGAGAGGATGTGCCAACTTCATGCAAGAGCTGTTTCTAGTGACCTCTGTTGTACACTGAGTAAACTGCAAACAACTCACCTTGTTGTGGCCCTGTGCAGGGAACCAGCTGGTTTAAAGAACTGGGAGGCAGAGCTGAATAACCAAGAAATGAAATATAGAAGACACAAAACCCAATTCATATCAGCTGATCACTACTTCCCTGACACACACACACACACACACACACACACACACACACACACACACACACACACACACACACACACACACACACACACACACACACACACACACCGTCATCCAAATTAAAGTAAAAACAATGAACCTGGCAGCCTGTTTTAAGTGAATGAAAACGGTTTCATAATTGTTCTCATTAACAGGTTAAACACTAAAGTCTAAAGCCCACTAGCGGCCCCTAGAGGTTGAACTATTTATTACACTATATTAGAGAGGTGGACAGAACAAAAAAACATACTGATTCATTATTTATTGTTAGACCCTTGGAGCAAGTAGAAGGCCTGCTGAATGAAGTAAAGGTCATTTCACCAGCAAAATAAACACAGTAAATGTTTCTAGTAAACTTCATAGTAATCTGCACAGAAGAATATAGAATATGGCCTGCAAGCCAGACCCACATCAAGATGTTGACCCTGGCTGCAAATTACATTTGCTGCCGCTAGGGTGCGTCTAGATTTCTAGGCTATATAGAATACATTTGGAAGACGTAGTAGGAGTTTGGCAATAAAGGTTTGTTCCTTGGACTGGCAGGATATATCCAGGTGGGGAAAGTCACCTACTGTAACACCCAACGGCCTCAGTGTAGTTGATCAGTGCACTGTGGTTTTAGAAAGGCCTTCTGAAATAGTCAGGCAATATTACTTAAAGTAAATTAAATAAAGGTTGAAAAATAATGGCTAATCTCTGATGAATGTGCATATCTACAACACGTTTTATGACAACCCAGCCATTACTGTAAAAGTCTTGTGTGCAAAGCTGACATTGGGGAGATGCCAGAGGAAGTGGAGTTTCCAAAATGCATCAGGTTCATCCTCTGGGGAAGCTCATTCAATTCCTTTGTGTTCTGCCCAGTAGATTTTGACACTTCTTGTGTACAAGTGGATGTTTTGTCCTGATCATGGTGCAAACGAGTCAAAAACGTTATTAGCATACATCTTCTGGGGACCATGAATATGTGCAGTATTTTTCATAGAATGCATTAACCTTTCTTTTTTTGTTAGGCCTATATTAGACAAGTTGACCTTCTTTGGGGAGCATGCATGAATAAATATTTACTGTTAAAGGCGCTGTCCTCGACATTCAGAAAAAGCAGTGGTCTGGGATTGCCTCCACACGGCTCTCACTAACCGTCCCCCAAACTCGTCAAAAACACACGCTTTGTCACGAGCCTCGGCGTCTGATACTGACACACAAGGCACTCACGTGCACTAACGTGCACACACAACCGGACCGGCTATCAAAACAAAGAACAGAGAAGTTTGGATTACAACACACACAGAGGAAGTGTGACTTTATTCTGTGCTCAGGATGCCATTACTTTAATATATCTTTACATAGAAGATATTTAAATATTACTGCTATATTAATGTTCTGAATATCGAGTACAGCCCCTTTAATTTCCACTAATTTCATCAATATTTGATTACTGCAAATTGCTTACTGAAAAAACTGATGAAATTAAGTAATGTCATCTGACTCGTCATCACAGGTTATAGCATCAGTGAGGACATGAGTTAAGGAAAGTCAGAACTACAAACATAATGTTGTGTAAAAAGAGATATTTATTTATTTATCCTTTTTATAATCTTGTGACCCCTTGGGGAGTCCGGATCCATGGTTGGGAATAAATGCACTATGGCAACTTGTTTATTCTCTTGAAGTTAATGTTAAAGTACAAATGGAATGGTTTCCTTAAACAGAAAGAACTGTCCGACTCACTTGATTAGTTTCTGTCCCAATGAGCCCTCGGGTATTGTGAAATATCTCAGCATGAGGCTTTTACATGTTGCTTCCCTCCAGAAAACAAACAAACGGAGGTCTCAATAAAGAAATAAAAAGTCTGCATCTACGCAACCTCAAGGATTGAAGTCAATGGTTGCTCCAGGCAATGCATTCATATAACTATATAGCTAATTTGAAACAAATTTACATCATAGTGTTGATTATTTAAACACAACTTGGAAAAAACAGGACTTTAACTTCTTAATTATTCTTGTTCACACTGCATTTCCCATGCACACAGTCGCCTTAAGTGCAAATAAAGCCTTCCATCTGTTTGTAATTACAACTACGTAATTTCAGTCGTTGAGGCTAATCATTTTGACTGCACATTCAATTAAAACTAGTGCAGCAATGGTGCAACTTTGAATATCTGTGTTAAACCTTTTGGGCTAAATACAGATGTGAGCAGAAAATGTAGCAGATTAATGTCAGGCTGCAAAAGTGAGACTGAAAATGTATAAAAGCTTGTGTAGGCCAACTGGCTCAATACCAAATCCTTTATAGCCCTTTTTCAATGAGCACATAAAATTAAACCACTGCTAGAAAGCCTTTCCTGCTAGCTAGTGTGATGCGTTTTATTTGCCTAATCCCCAAATTAAATGATGTTTGACGCAAGAAATTTTAAACCTCATGTCATCAGGCCTCTGCTCTCATCATGTCTTATTTCCCTGTGGTGCCCATGGAATAGGACAAGCAGGCTGCATGGCAGGCTACTCCAATAAAAGGAGTTGAGAAACGTCATGTAACATCACTTTACTGCGACTCTATGTAAGCTAACGACATTATGAACCCTGGGGCAATGGTGAAAGCTAATGATGGGAGGATGATGGCGATTCCAGTGGCTTGCCAGATGTTAAACATCTAAATGTGCATTGATCAGTGACAGGATAGCCCATAGAGATTATTTCATTTGCCCAACAAGAAAACAAGGTTTGACTATGTTCCTCTTCAGTTTAACAGGAACTGAGCGAAGCAAAATGATATGATTTAAATTAATTACATATGTAAAAACATCTAGTCTCAACTAATTCAGTTAGCCTGCAACATGATTCCACTGACAAGGGGTAGATTAGATGGTGTAATTAACAGAAAATGCATCACTACATAACACACACACACGCACACACACACGCACGCACGCACGCACGCACGCACGCACGCACACACGCACACACACACACACACACACAGCAAACCCTAATAAAAAGTGATCAGCATTCTCAAACAGATGACAGTAAACTGGTGTCCTTGTATTAATAAAGTTTACAGTAGTGCTGATTGGTTGATGAATCAATTTTTTGATCAACTAGTAATTAAAAAAAAAACGTTTTGATAACTGATCATTTAGGTTGTCTTTCCAGCTTCTCAAACGTGGGGATTTGATACTTTTACAGTTGAGATTGAACATACAGTTTTTTACAATTACTTTGCTACTAATTTCAGAACCCTGATGTCATTTTTCAAAACCCTAGACACAAAACTCAAAACGGTCATCACTTGTAACACAGACTGTCCAATGTTCAAAACATTGCATTGTGGATTCATATCTTTAAAGAAATATTCCAATTGCACAATCATTGGTTCAAAAAACTAATTTATTGTGAAATACCATTGAAACGTTACTTTAGATCACCCACACACAAGCTACCCATAGTTTCACTGTGTCATCGTTCGTACTGTCATTAAATATTGTAGTACAAAACAGGTGATACATGTTTCATTATGGTACTAAATGTAAATATATCCCTGTAAAAGTACTGCAGTAGTAGAGAGAGTACTACAGACACAGTGGAATCAGTGAACAAAATCTAAAATGTATTGATGAAAAGAAATACAGTATCACAACATAGGTTTATTTGAATCAAAGTAAAATAATTAGCTACAAAATAGAAAAGAAAAGACAGTACTGTAAAACATCAAATGCAGTGTTCCTCAACTTGCTTGTAATTTAAAAAGCAAAACAAAGGAGTGATTACGGTATTCTACATCTTCATCAACTCTGTCTTGTGGATTTGGCCACAGACTCTCATCTACATTGCAATTAGCCAAACATCTTGGAAAAAACCTTCGGGCATGGCGAACAATGTGGTACGAGTGTATATGTATATACAGTATATATATAAAGTATATATCTCAATCATCAGTAACGAGTTGGCAGAATTGGACAAGCAATTCCAAGGGCCTGCATGCATGCAGTGCAGTACTGTCAATACTGTAAATAGTCTCAATGGGGGTACATGTGGCCATAGATGCAGTGTCTGATAAACAGTAGTACATTACAGTAAAGAATGATGATGAAATATTACATCCATAGATAATGTAGTCTAATTGGTTCATGCTCCACACTAATTGGTGACAATGAATCTCGTTATCTTGAAACTTTCATGATCTAAACATGGTATATTGTTTGTCTGTTTCCGTACAACTATGCATTACAGTTTTTTACAATCACTTTGCTACTAATTTCAGAACCTTGATGTCATTTTTCAAAACTCTAGGCACAAAACTCAAAATGGTCATCACTTGTAACACAGGCTGTCCAATGTTCAAAACATTGCATTGTGTATTCATATCTTTAAAGAAATATTGCACTTGCACAATCATTGGTTCAAAAAACAAATTTATTGTGAAATACATACAGACATACTGACTACCACATATTACATAAAGGGAACATACAAAACATACATACATACATACATACAAACATACAAATAGCTATGCACAGTTAGCTATTCCAGTATTTCCAGAGTTTGGAGGTAAATCTGCAGGGTTGGTTAAAGCAGTTAACATTTTTTTCTTTGACTCTGTGAATCTGTACATAAAATTCCTCAGGACAGCATAGAAGGTGGGAACATTACTCGTCACAAATAAACGGGTAGCACTGGTCCATCTTGGACACTTCAACAAAATTCTAAGTGCATCATTGTATGCCACCTTTATCTTATTTATTTATTTTTGCTTTACTGTAGCTGCACCATAGGTGAGCTGTATAAAGTGGAGTACAGTATGCTCTGAAAAGAGATGTTTTAACTTCTTCAGTACACATGAAATTTGCGTGCCAACATATTTGCTTGCCCATATAATTTACAGCACTGGCCCTGTATGTCATCATCATCACAAAAATCATCCCTGATAATGTGGACCAGGTATTTTACTTTAGTAATTACGTTTAGCTCTTGCCCTGTCAAGTAAAAAGAGGGAAAGCATAGCTTCCTGTCCTCCTTAGTTCTGGCAATCATTATAACACTCTTTTTTGCAATTGATTTGATGTCATACTGTAGTCCATTTGAGCGGATTCTAAGCAGTTGCTGTAGGCCAGCACTATCAGGAGACATAACAATTAAATCATCTGCATACATCAGATGATTAATACGCCTATCCCCCACCATACAGCCAGTCTTACACACTTCTAATGTCCTAGAAAGATCATCCATATACAAATTAAAAAGAACACGTGACAATATTCCACCTTGTCCAACCCCATTGGTAACTGGGAAAGGATCCGATGTTGTCTTCCACCATCTAGCTTACATAGTTTGATGGGAGTACCAATAATGCAGGATACGTATTAGGTATGGGGGGACCCCTCGCTCTTGTAATTTTATAAACAGTTTAACGTGATTAAAACGGTCAAAAGCTTTGGATACATCAAGAAACCATAAAAAACATGGTTGAACCATGGCTTTTACAATTTCTTTCAGTGTATATATACACAAATCTGTGCCATGTTTCTTTTTAAAACCAAATTGATTGTCAGTGGTTATTATATATTCTTGTAGTCTATCAAATAGAATTTGTTCTAACACTTTAGAGAGTATACTCGCTAGAGCGATTGGTCTGTAGTTTTCTATGCTTGATACCTTACAGGTTTTGTCCTTAATAACTGGCACTAATAGTACAGGTAACATAGAGTCAGGTAATATGCCATGTGCTAATAATCCAGAGAAACATATAGCAAGTACCACTGAGATTCTATGGCTTGCATACTTCAGGTGTTCAGCTGTTATTTGGTCAAGACCACACACTTTGTTCACTGCCAATTTCTCAATAGCATGACACACTTCATCAGGTCTAATGACCACACCATCATTATTAATGACATCACCAACATGACATTG
Organism: Perca fluviatilis; assembly: GCF_010015445.1. Taxonomy (NCBI): domain Eukaryota; kingdom Metazoa; phylum Chordata; class Actinopteri; order Perciformes; family Percidae; genus Perca; species Perca fluviatilis. The sequence continues at coordinate 17,391,975 of NC_053114.1, forward strand.
ATTCAGCACTCTCAACACAGTTAAAAAGTCTCTCTAAAATGTTTCCCCTACAGCTTAGCAATATTTTCATCCCCAGAGATCCCATCAATGCTGGATGGCAAAGGCATCTTGCTGTTATTGATAACCTTCACTTCCTTCGAGAATTCATACAAATCATTCTGCTGAAACTTTCGGGCCATAGAATTTGCCCTCATCATCTGCTCATTACTTTTGATAAAGCGTTACAGTATATTTAAACCTGGCATTTGCCTTTTTCTTATGTTCAAACTCTGGGCCATACCTAGCTTTTCCAGATGATACCCAGCTCCAAAAAGCTTCCTTAGCCTCCACATGAAGTTCAGACACATATTCGTTCCATCCTGGTCTAATCTTATGCTTTCTTTTCTCTTGGATGAATAATTTACTGATTAATTAAACAGTTCACAATTTTGTCATACATAATAACTATATCACTATGATGGTTGTGACTCTTACAATTTAAGTTGCCACACAAAGTAGCTTTAAGTGATCAATCAATCAATCAATAAATCAATCAATCAATATTATTAAGACTATTATCACTCAGTGCGTTGTACTTCCATAGATCATATTCTGTGAGCTTTGCCCAGTCCACTCTTCTGTTTTGCTCATTATTATCATCATTATCATAGCTAGCCAACTCAGGTAGACTGTCAAGATTTATTACCATGGAGACAGGTATGCATACAATCAGCATGTAGTCAGATGCTAAATGTATGACTAAAGGGCAGGCTGGGCGTGTTTGAGAGAGGCCCATAGGTGTGGCAGGAGTCCAAAGTTTAAAATGCAGAGAGGTTTTATTTTTTTATTTTATATTTCTTTACATTGTTTTTTGTCTTTTTTTGTGTCTGTTTTTGTGTCTGTTTTCGTTTTGTTAACTGTTGTGTCTAATTATGATTGTACTGTTTATTTATTTATTGTTAAGGACCCCCTCGAAAACGAGATGCTGCATCTCAAGGGGTTACTCCTAATAAAGACATTTTCAACGTGTGTGTGTGTGTGTGTGTGTGTGTGTGTGTGTGTGTGTGTGTGTGTGTGTGTGTGTGTGTGTGTAAGGGTTTAAGCTCTGCAAAAAAACATCATTAACATTAAATCAAATATCTCAACAGATATGCAATGAATAAAAGTATACAAGGCTCAACCAAATATTAAATACGGACAACGCACACAACATGACTGAAGTCAAAGCAAGATCTTATTTGTGTAACGTGATTGCACTTAAGGTGTGTGTGTGTGCCTTTCCAGGCAGGAGTGCTTGTGCCATCCTCCCTGTCTCATTTACAATGACTTATAAACTTTTTGTATATATACAGTATATATTTAATGAAGAGCTAACACAGTGGACGTATTCTGAAATGTGAGTATGGTGTTTCTTTTGACATTGTTGAGTTTAAAACATACTGAAAAGGTAGTCTACAAGAACTCTGAATAGCTTCTAACAGTACCACAAGATTAAACATAAGTAGCCTAGTTACTTCTACTTTAAGCTTTACTAGTAGGTTTTCAGTGGTCTCCTGCAGGATGAAATGCTACTCTGCGCCATCATGTGAGATGGAGCAGAGTTTAACCAATGCCTGCTGTGGTCTGTTTATCTGTAGCTCCGATTCAGCAGCACTGATTTCTATCAGAGAGATTGCTGAATCATCTAGGGCTGCTCCCTCTTAGTCGATTAGTCGACTAATCGGTCGTTTTGGTCTTAGACAACTTAGATTTCTTTAGTTGATTAGTCATGTTTTATGCTTTTTTCATGCTGAATGACTTATTTCCAAGAAACGTACGAGCACATCTCTGGTAAACACAAGAATTAAAGTGGTGCTTTTGCATGACTCTTTGCGGAGAAACTCAGATTTACAGATCTGTCGATTAAATCAACTAATCGATTAGTCGATACAACTGAATGAGTGTTAGTCGACTAAGAATTTCTTCAATCGAGCACAGCCCTAGAATCCTCCAACAGTGATGTTGGCTGGTTCAGCAACTTGCGATCAGTGCTGAGTCACACACATAATGCTGCTCCTGCATCATATAACATGTTGTATTCAATACTTTGGTGGAGTATTTCCTGTGCCAGGTGACAGCCCGCTTTGAGGCCACATGATGACACATTTTCCTGTCATCCTTTGTCAACAATCAAACAACGCGGCTATTCATGACGACAGCTCCCCTGAACTTTGAAAATAAATCAATAACATCATGTTTATCCACTCCCAACTGACTTCAGACCAGCCAGACTGATAACAGCAGCGCTAGTTACTGTCAAACTGATTTTCTCAGCTACACAAAAGATGACAACCAAGTGACAAGGCCTCGCCCAATAAACACGAAACAAGCAATTAACCCAACTATCACCCTATAATCATGAATCAACTGTGGAGCTAGCTGGTTCCTGCTTTACTAGCAGCGGAGCCTTTTTGGAGGGAAAACATGGAACATCTGGTGGAAGCAGACAGGGGCTGGCGCTACACGATGGGAGAACAAGTGCCTGAAAGCTTCATTATGTCCCAGCTGTTGGGCTTGCTGTTGCCCTCAGCAAAAACAACCTCGGCAGGATGATGGTCCTGGCAAATACGCTGCAGATTATTTGAAGCAAGACCTTTTTTTGTGGTGTTTTGCAGGGAAACGTGAGCAGGAGCTATTGGTAATTTCAGTGTGAGTTGACCTGTGTGCATGACAGGGCTCAGCTTTCAAGGATCCAATACTAATGTGTAGCTCAAAATAGACACTCAGACAAGGGGAATGTCTTTTTTTTTTTCTTGGAGCTTAAGTTGGGTCAGGAGCCAATGTTGTGGCCCTGTATGCCCATTGAAACATTGTTGGGCTATACAAATAGTCCCAATTTAACTAAAAGAGCTCAAACTCCTTTTAAAACTTTTAATCTTCATTCTTACCCAATCTCTTAATGCAAAATATCTGGTGCAAGTTTCGCCGCTCATCATCAGGTCAAAAACGTACTTGCCCAGTACTTTTGTTTATAACCAAAAACCTGCTACATGAATGACATTCCCATCAACCACCGCTGTAGCCTACTTTGTTTAGTGCGACGTGGCAAATGCTAGCATGCTAACACGCTAAACTAAGATGGTGAACATGATAAACATCATACCTGCAAAACATCAGCATGTAAGCTTTGTGATCATGAGCATGTTAGCGTGCTGAAATGAGCATTTAGCTTAAAGCACCGCTGTGTCTAAGAACAGAGGCTGTCGACTGTTTAAGTCTAGTTTTGTTGTGCAGCAAACATGGTGATTGACAGGTTCTGGGTTCAGCTATCAAACATGCAGAGTGAACTTAAATCGTAAACTAGTTTTTGCTGGAAATCTCACCAGGGCCGAAGCTAGCTTATTTCCTGCAAACTGTAAACTCCTCTGCTTGTTACAACCCCTAAATTCTAAACAATGCTGAGGACTTCTCCTCTGTGTCCTTATACTGGCCCTGAATCCCACAATAATTCACCTTTAAAGGATATGTCAGTTCAAGTTAATTTACGAGTATCTGAAATTTACTGCTCACTATTTGAGCAAACTATTGCACGTGGATTATGTAGAGAATAATCAGTGGATTCAGGCCAGGTGTTCAAAGTTCAAAGGTGTCCATGTTACCTTTCTCACCTTGTTTCCCATTTCTAACTTTTCTTATTTCCTCTTCTTTCCAGGCCGGTGCTGACTGTAGCGGCAGCAGCAGAGCTCACTCTCTCAGGTTGGACAGCTTGTTCAAGTCGAATGCTATTAGTTCTAGGTCAGCGCCTGGGCTTTCTCTACACCCCAACAACACCTTTTCACCAGGCAGGGATTCCAACCACCATTAATCAGAGTGGTGACAGCCCATGGATGTCAGTAAATATGTTTCCCTCTCTGCCTCTTTCTCCCACCACTTTCCTTTCCCACTCTCTCTCTCTCTCTCTCTCTCTCTCTCTCTCTCTCTCTCTCTCTGTCTCTCTTGCTCCTATGATTGTTCTTTGTCCCTGTTCTTTGGGGTTTAATGTTGACCTGTTCTTGCTTTGATCTTTATTATATCAGTGTTCAACAATGGAAGCATTCCACTACACATTGAAGTTGGACAGTTTTAGGGGGTTTTGGTAGGGAGAGAAACTGGGAATGAAAAAAATAAATAAAAAAAACTGCACCAAACAGCAGAAAATTGCTTCGAGGAAAAAAATACATTAACGCTTTTGCTTGTTCCCTGCTACACCAAACATTCTCTTACAACCAGCTTGCATTTGAACATCTTATATGCGTGTTTTTTGGTTTTTTTTGCACTGAACATAAGTGTTGGCCAGGTGCTTGTGAATGTTGTTGGGACAGAACGTCTGCTCAGTTGAGACAGTGCGACAGTTTCCTCTCCTGCACGGGTGGTACAGCTGACAAGGGGGGGATGAGTGTTGGCTAGCGTAGTGTGTGTGTGTGTGTGTGTGTGTGTGTGTGTGTGAGTGGGCAGAGGGCCAACAGCAGCCAGTTGGAGAAGTGGGTGCCCATCTCCGTTGGCATGCAGGGCCGGGTGTCTGCTGCCGTCCAGAGACAGCTGTAATGTAGCCACCTGTGGCCGTGCAATCCGGTTGGTGGCTACTGAATGCTGATAATGCTGCAGCGCTATGCTCTGCCTGGCAGACGGAGCTGTGACCATCCAATGACAGGCATTCCTCGTGAAATTAACTCAGGCCGGTGCCAGAGAAGTAAACAGAGAGCAAGGAAGAGCAGGATGAGAGTTAAGATTTGACAAGGAGAGAGAGAGAGAGAGAGAGAGAGAGAGAGAGAGAGAGAGAGAGAGAGAGAGAAGGAGAGATAAAGAGAGAATGAGGCAGGATGACATGAAGCAAATGGTGACCTTTGCAAAGATGGATTTGTTTTATCAACAAATGTTCTCGCTGTCAACACCTGCTCCTGAGTGACCTTCGCGCGGAGACAGAGCTGACGGCACTCATCTGTTCATCTTTGTGCCCGATCGTCAACGCTGAGTCCTATCAATTGGACAGACAACGTGAGCCATGTTTCCTCTCTGTCTCTGTCGATGCACAGAGCCCTTTCATTCCGCTGCACATGTCGTGTTCATTTAATCACTATTAGCTTTAAATCATGTGGGCACAAACACTAACAGGCTAACGGTGGTAGGCCTAATTCTTCACTTATTTCATGGGTTGGAGTGATAAATGCATATGCAACTTTTTCTGTTCAATAATCTCTGAATTGCCAAATAAGTTAAATATGTGTACAGTGAATATGTACTCTATTCAATATTATTATAATGTGGTATGTGTTTGTTTATGGATCATGTCTTACTCTTGACCTTATGTTTGAAAGATGCATTTCAAATAAACTTTCATTGCCTTACAGGCCAACTGGAGATTTAAAAGTCTTGATCAGTTCAACTAGAAAATACTAGAAAAACTCTATGTTTACATAAAATACAAGAAGGCATGCTATATCTAAAGTGTGTCTGGTGCATCTCAGTGTGGACATTTTGTTAAATATCTTCAGCTGTTCTATTTCTGTCCCCCTAACATACGTGTGTGTGCTGCAGAGACTGTATGTACAAACAGGAAGACACCTCCTTGTGGAACTGTTCCATACTACTAAATCTGTCCTGTTAAAGCTTCAGCGTAACTTTTTATATTAATGAACGTCTGCTACATTCAAGCCATTGCCAAATGAGTTGCTACAAAGCTAATTAAGACTATCAGCTCCACACAACTCTCTCTGTATTTCTCAGTATGGCTGTGTTCAGAAGATTGTGGCATCCGGTGACTTTCTTCTGAAGAGTCCATCATGTTTTTTTAATCCTCCGTGTCCTCCTTGGTTACTAGCCACTGCGTGGAGGAGGGGTGGTGCGAAGCCTTGTATCATGTGGACGCGCTGACAGTTGTTGTGATTACTTAGAATTCCTCAAGGGGGCGGCAGAAACTACGCACTATAGCTTTAGAGCTGATCATTTTCACATTAAAGAGACTAATACAAGTGAATAGTCTTACATTAAAACTAATAATAGTGTGACATCACCTCTTTAGTGTCCACTATCAAATAAAGGCAACATTACTAAAAAAATAAGAGTTTTTTTATTTTATTTTTTTATTTTAATTAACAGAACAAGTACAACCCAATCATGTACAGTATAAAATCTTACTACAAACTTACTGAGCATATCTTAGAAGATATATACACTAAATAAATAAGAGTTTGGAACCATTACCAACATGAAACTTCCTGTGTGGGGCCCGTCAGTATTCCCTGCAGCCAGCAGATGGTGGTGTTGAGCTGGAACAGTTCACTGGCATCAGTAACATTAACAAGCCTGCTGCTGCTATATCAACACAGTGACGGTGATGCACACTCCACAAACCAACAATGGAGATTATATCTGAAAATAAAAACCAAGAATCTGTTGAATGAATATTGGTGTTATCGGTATGGGAGCATTTATGTTGAACTAAAAGCAATAAAGGACTAAACAGACACCTGTCTAATTTTGTGACATGGGCTGTGTGTGATACCACACCACCAAGTAATAAAAGAAATCTAGTATATAGTTCTATTCATAGGGCAATGAGGGAAGTTATGGATTTTTACCAGGAGATGTTATGAGTGAAAATATCTAAAAGTTAGAGTAATAACAGAGCATAATGCACTTCACCCTCCTACTCTCCACCCATTTTAACACGGCTTGTGTCTGGATCTTGACTGTGTGTGGAATAAATCATCTGAGGCCATGATTTATGAATGATTTTCACTCAGACAGGACCACTCTCCAGTTTCTCAAAAAAAAAAAAAAAAAGTCTGCTGTCTGATATCATCTACTGCATGATTGTGATGTATTTCCCCAAAACCATGGACAGGACCCATTCAGTTCTTCTTTTACTTTAGTGCATTAACCAAAACTATTTTATATTTACTCTCGTGAGGTATACTTGAGAAGAACATGACTTCGATAGTTGAAGTACATTAAACTGCATTTCTGGTACAAGTCTTAGTAAGTATTAACAAAAAGCTTCAAACCTAAAGTTTTCTTGTATAGATTAGATTAGATTCAACTTTATTGCCATTTAGCAGAGTACAGGTACAGAGCTTGTTGATGTATGTTTCCAGAGCTGTATAGCCTAAGTATGTCTAATATAGGAAAGGGTACCATTATTTTGAACCAAGTAATAAGTCAAACTGTATTCAAAAACAGAATTAAGTATATTATACTTTGGTATTATGCTGCATACCATATACCTTAAGATAATAACTTCAGTGCTGTCCTAATCCTTTGAGAAACAAATCTGCCTCTTAGCTATTTTTATTGGACCAGCTCCAGATTGAACGTATGCACATGCACAGTCTCAACCCCTGCATGTCTGTTTAATTATTAAGTGTTTGTGTTGTCTGGAAGGAAGCTGAGGCAGGACTCGGCTCTAACACCAGGAGACTGTGGTGGAGGCATAATGTAAAGCCGACCGTGCAGGAGTTGCTGCCTCAGCTTTTGACGCCATGCGCAGTAGTTTATAGTACAACGTTATTAAAAGAAGGTCACGATGAGGACTCTTGCTTCTGCATTGACTGCTTTTAAATATATCCAGATATCACAAGAGTGAACCAGCAGAGGTTACAGTCCTTCCACCCTCTCTTCACAATTGATTTTTTCTCACGCACCCAAACAATTTGTCACCACAGTGACGTGGTTTCTGAAGTTCCTAGTAGGTGTTCTGTCCTCTTTACCTTAAGGGGAAATCAGAACAAAGCCTTGCATTCATAGTCAAAGCCATTGTCGTGCCTCTGTGACAGCCGAAACGGTTATGGTCTGCATTAGCCTGTAACGTAGAAATTGTGACGAGCCAAGAGAGTGTCTGCTTAGTGCCCGTAATTGCAGTTTCTGTCTGCTTCTGAGGACAGCGCCAAATTATCCACCACGGACTAGGAAATCCGACATACAGAAGAAAGCAGACAAAAGGAGTCTAAAACCTGACATGTCTCCAGAGAGGTCTGTAATAACAGCCTTTAAATACATTTCATGCTAACAAAACTTGTTAAGCTATACATTTATAATTAAGTTAGTGTGGCTTTCCAATGTCGAACTATTCCAAATTTGATCTATTATGCTCAACAAAGTGAATGAGTACAAAAATAACCTGGCCGTTAACTGAAATACAGATGTGGTTTGACATTAAAGTGCCCATATTATGCTCATTTTCAGGTTCATAATTGTATTTTGAGGTTGTACCAGAATAGGTTTATGTGGTCTAATTTTCAAAAAACACCATAGATTTGTGGTACTGCACATTGCTGCAGCTCCTCTTTTCACCCTGTGTGTTGAGCTCACCGTTTTAGCTACAGAGTGAGTCATCTCACTTCTGTTCCATCTTTGTTGGGAGTCGCACATGCGCAGTAGCTAGGTAAGTACTGCTAGCCAATCAGAAGCAGAGTATGAGGGCGTGGTACGCTAGCAGCTAGGCGAGCATTATAGCGTGTGTTACAAAGGGACGCGCGTTGGTCACGGAAGTAAAGGCTGGACTACAACAGAGCTGTTTGGAGCAGTTTGTGAACAGTGTTTCCTGTTGGAAATGGTAAGTCCCTTTGGGGTGGACTTTTTCACTTTGTAAACCTATAACGTGCACAAAAAATATATACAACACAATAAAAGAAAGGGGCGAAGCCAAAAGGCACAATATGAGCACTTCAAAGATTTATAATACCCAGCTTCAGTTTCCTTCTTACTCGGCTCCAGTATCACCACAAGATATATATTTTATTCATAGACCAACAATAACAAACAAAAATATAAAGCATCACATCAACTTTTTATAGGCAGAGAAAAATGACGGGTATGATTTTATACAAGACATCTAAAAAGAGCAATACATAAATCACAACTAATAATGACGATTATGGTGAACAATTTAAACAAGGTGGGTGAAGCACAAGCACGATAACTTGAAAAGTGTATAAAAATGACAAATTTGCTTGCAAAATATTCCCTACTGGGTAATTCCACTGACCATGGGCTTAAAGAGCCCATTAGGGTCAGGACCGCTGCGCTGGAGGACACTAGAAGCTCTACAAAGAGCTGTCTTGTCTCAGATCGGTAGATGCTACTGTCTCTGAAACAATCCCACACAAGGTTTAAAAGTCATCATCATTTCATAGAGATCAAAAATGGACCAGCTTGGACAGCAAAAATCGTATGGCTTCGCTGTTCTCTCGAGTCCCTAAAACGTTACAGATTAGCACCACTGGGCTGGCATTAACATCAAAAGCTAGGGTAATGTAAATACGTACTGCAAAAGGCTTCCAAATACTGTGTTCACCCACTGGGTCTTTGTTTAGTGTTATAGAACCAGAAGGAAATCGATCCACTTCCACCACAGTGGGTGGCTGAAAGGAAACGCGACCAAAGATAAGACAAGCTTTTTCTGTTTTCATCTTTTTGCTTCTTTTTTCACGTTTCCAAAACCATTAACATTATAAAAGGTTAACGGTCACATTAAAAACATGTATGTACTACATGTACATGGACCTAAAAAAACTAAAAACATCACATTTTGAGAAGCTACCTTTAATTACATGCCTTGATCTGTCTAAAAATTTCCCTTTGTAAAAAATAAAAAATAAAAATTGTGCTTTGAGCTAAAACTGCCTGGTCTTTACAGGTAAAGAAATACAAGGTTAGTATCCCCAGGCCGGCTAGCAGTACTTCCTGTCATGTCATGCAAAAACACACTTGGAGCAGACAACACGTTGTCACCTTACCGTCCTATAAAAATAATTGGTAGCAAAATAGACTAGTCTTGAGAGTCACGCATCTGTCCTTTTTCCGCTGGTTCCTGTACATAAATTCAATTTTTTACCGTCCTGAGTGTGCAAAAAGTCAATATCACTGATGGCTAAAAATTACACCAATGTTATGGACTGCTGAGAGAGAAAATTAAAAAAGCAAAAGGCATCTTCCTGCTCTCTTTACACAGCCTTCTGTTCTGCAGAGTATTCATATCGCACACAAGTATTCCAACTACATTTTGTGTGTTCAATTTATAATTTAACTAAAAAGGTTTGCAGGAAAGTACAGTATATGAGATGCTTTCAAGTTGTATGTAATAGCCTATCGTATACTACCTACTACACAATACAATGCTGCAAAAGTATTTTGCAAATTGGCAAAGCTTCCTGAAACGAACGCAGGATATATTTCATATAACCTTCTGACGAGAACTATTGCAGCTGTGAACTACAACTGCCACTGAATGTACATTAACCAACATTGCTTTACTAGAATATTAACATTTTACAAAAGTGCATCATCCTCCTGATGACATTTGATGAATGCCACTGTCTTTAAGTACTCATATTCGGGTATTAAGAGATGTAACTCCTGTCTGCTTAATCTTAAGAACGACTTCTTTCTTGATCATTTGTTTGTCTGAAACTCAAATCTGTAGTTATACACTGGATTTGCCTTGTCCGAGTAACACAGGCTGCACATGACCGTATGAAAACCAAAACAAATGCTTGCACTCGGCTGACAGTATATTCCTTCACACAGTGTTTAGAAAGAGTTGTTGAACATTTCCATTATATTATTCATTTTCAATCTGTCTCACTGGGTCACATTTAGAAATGTCTTCATAACCCATCAAATGCCCACATACAGAAACAAAGTCAAGTGAAATGCATGATCTTATACATGCTTTACAAAATTGATATTAATGCTTTAAAAAAAAAAAAAAAAAGGAGTATTTTTTTTTTTAAATCCACTGTTCACTTCAGCATCTGTACAAAATAAATGTAAAAATCATGAAAAATGAAATTGAAAAAAAAAAAAAAAAAGAATCTCTTAATTGAAAAACAAAAACCTCCTGCCATTGCTACAGCCTTTCTGGCACTTCAAAAATGCCATCATAATAATTCTGGACAAAATGTTGAGATCATACTAACACGGTACTGCTTTAATGCACTTGTCCCCTTTTGCCACAAACAACATGTATATAAAAAGTGCTACTGACAGCTGGTGGGGAGGAAGGACTAAGTTACAGATTGAGGATTGGCTGAATGAGGGGGAGGCTCGTCATTTTGCTGTACTTGTGTAGCCGTTCTTGCCTGTATGCAGTCTGTGTGTGTGTTTTTTTTAAGTCACTGACAGGAAGTGGGTGGATGAAGGGTTTCCCTAAGAGACACTGGAACATCGGATGCTCGGCGAGCCCATTTGTGTGAGCACCTTGTCGAGCCACTGCAGGGGGCCGTTCAGGTGCAGTTCGATCCAGCAGGGGGTGCTGGTAACCGTCTGTCGCCTGGGAGAGACACGAGGAGAGCAGAAACAGATGTTGAGTACACAGGGAGAGCAGGATGTGTGTGAGTAAACTCACAAAGTCAATGTAAGGCAAGAAACTGGTCTCAGAAAACCAAAAGACAAAAAGCACAAAGAACTGGACCAATGCTGCTTTCTGAGATACACCTTTAACTCCTCGTAATGCCAGTTAAGACACAATTCAAGATCAGTTTAGTATCCAAATAAGTCTAGAGTGTGAAGTGAACTGAAATACCAATGTTCTCTTTTTTTCTATTTGTGTTGTCACTTTTCAACTTGGGATTGGGAACGCTAAGATCTGACCTATATTTCATGTCTACAATAATTGTAATTTTTATGAGTCTATCTTATCAATGCCTCATCTACATAGTGATAAGTTCAGCTGAATCAGAATAAATAGGATAACCTAAGCCAAAACCTGCTAGCCTCTATGTCTCTCTAGAATTCCAGTGCTTATGGATTAAATATAATTGATGGGTACTTAATACTAAAACTGAAAATAGGAAGTTTTGTTTTCACAAACGTGTGTTAGCTTTTCTTCTATATACCTCTGAAAAACCTTAGAAAGTACAAAGTGATGATAAGGATTCTCCACTTAAACAATAGTACTATTTTTCTTTTGTTTTTAATTCTTGAAAAAGAAATATTTTAGAAGAGGCAATAAAAGCAAAACATTTTCAGACATTTCTCCTCTTGATCTCTATATATCCTTTGGCACTTCCATGATTCCCCATGGCCTTCATACAAAATCCTTCTAGTTTATATGGTTTGTTTCCAATCATCTTTGCCATTTGTCTGTTTACATTTTGTTATCCATTTCTTTAGTGGATTAAAAAAAGAACAGGTAAAAGAGACATCAGAGTTTAAAAGACAACAACCAAAAGTCGACATGGGAAAAGACAGAGCGGGCGACGTGTGGGTGGAGGCCCGGCTGGTCCAGTAACCTGAATCCTGTTTTTAACTGTCTCCACATGTCAGCATTCGGTCTGGACAGGACTGGTGAGCCGTTGCTCACAGCACAAAGGTTTCCCCCTTGAGGAAACCTCCTGTGCGGAGCCAACTTTCAGCCAATCGTTGGCTCCCCTTTTATTCCGTCTCCTCCTTCCTTACTATCAGTGAGTCAGACTGTATGGAAAACAGGGAGGGGATGGGAGAGGGAAAGTCTGACATCTCTTCTTGAAAACAGCACATGTGGGTTTGTTTAAAAATAGTCTGCCGTACCAACTGGGGCCTGTTTCTATTGATGAGGGCTCGACGACGTCATACACCGGATTCCATACAACCGGAGTGTAAGCAGATGCCCGAGAACGGGAGCGGCTGAGTTTTGGGATGTGATTCACAGTCCGTTTTGTTTCTATTGTCTGTGTTTACATAAGGGCGTGCTAAGGACTTGATCTTTGCACAACGGTGTTGCTGACAAGTTGGCTGTGGGTTTTATCATCTGTTAAGCAGTTCAGCTCTGTCGCGGTTGGGGTTTACCATTTAGGATATGAGTGAGTGGTTGCCATTAACCCACTAGCTGATCTGTGAGAGCAGCTTACCTGTACTCGGCTCCCCAGCCCTTGACGAAGCTCATGCGGATGGTGCACATCCTGGTGAGTTGGTACACAGCCTCAAAGCCCTGGTTGACTGATTGGGCCAGCAGGGCAGCAAACTCCTGGTTGTTGAAGATCTTCAGGTTACATCCTGGAGGGAACGGCCAACACACAACTGGTCACAATCTATTTGGTTTTACCACATTTAGACGTGTACAGAAGATGGGACAGCTTTCGGGGAGGTTTGGCTTTCAGGGGAACTTGTTGTATAAAGCCTTTCGTGGCTCCAGAGGGAGCTAAACCTGAAGCCTCAGGCGATGCCACACTGCATTGTTGGTAATGGAGGCGCCTAGTTTTGACAAGAATGCATGGAATAATAAAAAAAGATGATATCTCTGACTGTCCATCGTGTCCAACAATGGCATAGGAGTGCAATGCTAAATCAGTGGAGCAATCTATTAAATGGGGGGGGGGGGACAAAAGGATGGAGACAGCTGGTCTTAATGTTACTGTGCTTCAACAAAGTTTTTATTTATTTTTTTAACCTTTTTTTGACACACGCAATTTATTTAGCCTGATCTAAACCTGATCGGACATGAAAGGAATCTCCAGAGAATTGTAAAATCCTGTGTGTGATCCTTAATCAGGCGAATGAGAAATGCATTTCATTTCTCTGTGAATGTTACCCTGTGCAGCCTTTGTGTTCATCCGACGGCATCACAAAGTTCGACCTAACAAGATTGCAATCGTGACCTTTACATTAAAGTGACTTCAAACAGGAAACTACCTACGTGTTAAACTGCCGTCACATTTAAGAAAAGAGGTGCTTGTCTGAAAGGGGCATGGGCGACTCAGACAACAAAGTTCAACAGCGCTTGTGTAAACATCTTTCTTTGGACAACAAACCTCTATTAAGACACTATAGCTAAGGAGGACATTACTGGACTGGTGGTGAAGGTAAGAAGTGATGCACCCATTTATTGGCAGAACATCGGCCTCTCGGCAAGTAAGATGGCATTTACCAATGGCAGTGGCCAATATTTATGTGTTGTTGTTTTTTTTTGCAGTGGGATTCGGACAACAAAAACAACAACAAAACATCGTCATCGACCATATTGTATTATTTTTAAACATCAGTATCGGCCCAGAATTTCACAATGATGATACAGCCACAGTAAATCAGTTCTCAATCATCTATTTTAAAAGTATTATCTTAACTGAGATTAATCCCAACGTGGTTACCAAAAGAGGTTCTCTGATGTCGTCAGTTTTGCCACAGACATTGAAAGGGCTCAAACTGGAGATTTTTGCCCGCAGAAAGTCGCTGACAAACACATAGTTGTCTCCAGAAGTTTGTTCCTGCCCCACAAAACTACACTCAGCTGTGAAAAGTAGGGACAACACAACTTCATACTGCATAACAAATGGGAAAAGGTGTCTCTGTCAGCTGGACACACACCTGGAGGGATCTTGCAGACTGTGGCAGGGTGCCAGCCATAGCGTTGGTTACAGTTAGGGCTCTGGACAAAGATGGCGCTGTCGCTGAGACACTCGGCAAAAACTTCTCCTCCGATGTAATACAGCCGCACACCGCGGCCTTGAAGACAAAACAGGGACAGAACAAACTCCTTAGATAAAACTCATGCCATCTTAAAAAAAAAAAACAGAGCATCAATCACAAATGTAGAGTGATGTCTTGTTTGGAATTGGTATTAAAAAAAAACAATCATATGTGCAGAGCAGATCTAAATAAGAGTCATACCAATATGTCTGCGTGTTAACTCCACAGCGGCGTTGCGGTTGACGTTGGACAACAGGCCCAGGCAGAAACGCTCTGAGTTGGAGGGGTCCGTGAAGCCATCCACTGTCAGCGAGGGCTGTGAGGCGTGGAAGGTCTCTCCTACTCGCTGGTTCAACTCGTAGTAGGAAATGGAGCACCAGAAGGCCGGCTCGCAGTATGTCACTGGTTGAAGGTCTAACACAAAGAGATGGAGAAAGTTTACAGTTTACTACCTACATCAAACAGACAGAGAGACTAGCGAATGGAGTACACTGTTCAAAGCGGGGTGGCTGTGAATAGACTGAAATGTGCAGATCAATAAGAAATTCGATGCTTGAAATAATACAGGAGGAAAGAAACAAATGGGTGACAGGAGACAGGAGTCAAGGTCAGTAGGATAAGAAAGAAGTGGGTACAAATCAGAGGAGTAATGGCATGAAAACAGAATAGATAGAAGAGAAAGGGGATAGAAACAGCAACTGACGCAAGGAAGGGGCAAACGTGGGGAGAAAGGGGGCTGAGGTGAATGTAGAGGGGGAAAAAAACACAACCTAAGAAAACATTAGGCTGAGCTTGTGTCACAAAATGTCAAACCCATACGCTGTTTCCAAGAAGCTTTTACCAGACAAAATGTGGAAACTCAACCCTCACTGGTGGGACGCTGGAGCCAAAATGGTCAAATTACAGGCATAGCCATGATCATTTTCAGTAACTTCAACCGGTTCTGGTAATTTGCTCTTTTCTCCCTCAACATAGCCACACTCTAACTACTTCAACGTTGTGTTCTTGCCTCTGAAGTCCAGACCAGAGCTGGAGTACACTGCCAAATGAAACTGGTTTGATTTTGTTATTTCACCAGAGGCTTTCCAGCCAAGCCCCCCTGGCGTTTTTCCATCCTGATAGAATAAACGTAGGATATTGCCATTGAAGTTAGCGTGGGCTGAATGGTGTCTGTTCCAAGAGGGAAGACAAAGGGTTCTTTCATCACCTGGTTTCCTTATACAAAAATGGAGTTACATCAAACAGAGAATCCCCACTGGGGAGATACACTATTCAAACAGTTGTCTGTAAGTGAAGGCAGACAGACAGAAAAGTACAAAAAACATACACACAGTCTTTACCTAAGTTGCTATGTGTAGGTGAAACTGGGTTAGGTGACAGGTTTGGGGAGCTTGTGTCCATGCTGTGGGTCATCTGGTGATCGCTGGTTTCTCCATCCTCACTGAGGTAGCCTGGTGGTGGCGTTTCTCACACCACACACACACACACACACACACACACACACACACACACACACACACACACACACACACACACACACACACACACACACACACACACACACACACACACACACACACACACACACACACACACACACACACACACACACACACACACACATTTGGTAAAGTTCCTTAAAATACATCTGGTGGAAATCTCTTCTGTATATGTGTAGTAGTTGAAACAACACAGGAAGACAAAAAGGGAAATAATAAACACTGGCAATCTACAAAAGAATTCCATTAGATACAATAAATATCAAATACAGCAAAATGTCAGTTTCACTATGGTGTTTAAACCTGGTTGGGAGGAGTGTGTTCAAAGCCATGTCCGATAACAGTTGTTCAGACAGCAGACATGTATCACTGGGTCAGTCTGAAAAGGTGTGCTAGGCCCTAAGAACTGCCTGACCCATGTATCACGTTAACAGCTTGACACTGTGTTACTGTGCATAACCAGACTTGGTAGAAAAGATTCCTGGTGTAAAAGGAGTGTCAGTCATGTTAGGGAGCATGTTGGTACCTGGTATGTAGTTGCTCTGGGGCTCAATGCCCGCAGGGAAGTTGGTGTTTTCTGGGATTGAATGGCTGTAGTCATCCAGAGGTGGGAACTCGCTGGGGATTTCTGTGTGTCTGGGCACCAGCACTGGTGGGAGTACTGTATAATGGGCATAAAGACAGACACACACACACACACACAGACACACACAGACACACACAGACACACACAGACACACACAGACACACACAGACACACACAGACGTTTCTTAGAACAAAAGAAATAGTGAGTTCCATTTCTGGGCAATAAATACATATAAAATAAATATGTAATGCAACACAATTCAATAACAAAACAATAAAAGGATGCAATAAAACAATAACAATAAGACAAAGTTCTGTGCTATTAATCAAAGGAAAAATATTAGATAGGCCCTCTGGATAAAAACAAGTCTGTTTAAGTGTATTGAAAAAAAGGGCCCTGGCAGCAAAGTAAAAGAATTCTGGACAAACTGTCAAACTTCATCCTTTATGTTCTTGGAAAAAAAATATTAGAGAACCATGGTAAAATTGGAAGAAGAGATAAACACGCTCAGAGCTCTCGTACCTGGCGTTTCTACTCTCTGATAGTGGTATGGGTTGACACACACTTCATCCTTCTTCGTGTGGAAGGCGTACTCACACAGCTCCACCGCCCGCAGCTCATGGTGGGACTGCAGGTCGGGCCAGCGCCACAGACGGCAGTAGATGACGTGGGGCAAACCTTTCCTGTGGGAGACCTGCAGACGGCCATCCAGAGACCTGCAGGCACAAGCAGACAAGTTTGTCAATAACCTGCAACCTTTTGTCTCAAATACGGATGTATGTGTCTGCCTTTATATATATGTATATATATATATATATATATATATATTTTTTTTTTTTTCATCAAGGTTATGCTAAATATACCAGTTTGAATATGAGACTTGGACTAGTTATTGGCTGATCTGCCTTCCCCATCCCCTTTGTGACCTTTTTTAAAATAAAAAGCGCTTATTTTGCTTTGCCCAAAAAAAAAAAAAAAAAAAAAAAGGATTCAAAAGTTGTATTCGAAGGACTTTGACATATATTGTTTGCTTCATTTCAAAGATGTTTTGAACAGTTAGCGATGTGGTCATTTTCTCAGGTGTTTGATACGGCACCTCTTTTTGATGAGTTGTTACAGCCTGTGGCTTTAGTATAAACATGTTTTGTTTCAAATTGGAAACTGATACTTGACAAAGGTCCATGACCCAAAATGCAATAATGATAATAATGATGAGAATAAAATAATAATAATAATAATAATAATAATAATAATAAACTCACTTGTAATACAACCTTTTCTTTCACAGTCACAGACAACTCTGTCCTCCAAATCATATCACCAGATGATATGTATTGTTGTTGTCTGGGCTCTGACACTACCTCCTACTGACGAGGGGCCCAGCTGTGTGCACGCTGGTTATGAGATGATGTCTAATAATAAACAACCGGCAATGAGATTTCAGTATGTATAACAAGACTTCATTCATTGTGTATAGCATCTACATTCATCTGGTATACAATACTGTTGGCAGGATGACGATTTAGGCTGCCAGATAGTAATGAGCGGTAGTTTGACGCTGCAGATTGTCATAATGGGGATGTAGCCTTTAATCTATGAGCACAATGACCCAAAAAACACACTTATCTTATCATCTTATGCAAGAGGCAACAACCACATATGCCTCTTCTATCTCTCTGTCTCACCCAACCTCTTACACACAAATACAGAGTAAGGGTCAAAGGCGTAAGCTAAAGCCCTTTAGAAGGACAAATGTCAGTCCCCAAATATTAACAGGCTGTGTACTGTTCTACTACGGAAAGATCAGTCGTGCCCCATTTGTGTACATCCAGCAAACAGAGAATTGTGTTTTAATTTTGCATGGCAAAGGCTTTTATTCACTGCCTCTGTACTTTAAAATGGGATGGCCTGGGGAGTGTGTGTGTGTGTGTGTGTGTGTGTGTGTGTGTGTGTGTGTGTGTGTGTGTGTGTGTGTGTGTGTGTGTGTGTGTGTGTGTGTGTGTGTGTGTGTGTGTGTCTTCAATTTATAAATGGTATCTGAGTACTTTATGTGCACACTAGCATACAAAGAAGAGAAAAGTGAGAGCCCCCAGCTGATTGACAACACAAACCTTAGATGATAAGGATAAGATATGATGCATAATATGATGCAAGTCAAGTGACACAGTGAGAGGTTAAGGGGAGAGTCCCTTCATAGACCTCTCATGATTGAAAAGCTCTAATTAAGTTGCCAGTCTTTCACAATTTGTAAAAAAAGAATAGCAGCCATTTCTTGTGGTTTTATACCTTAGTAGTCACCATAGGAAAAGTGGAAGTTAACAGCAGAGCTGTCCTCAACCATGAAATGTTATTATGGCCAATCAATAACACATAAAACAGCTGCTTTTTTTTCTTCATAAATGTCACAATAACAACAGAAATGGTGTCTCACTCTTTAGTACAATCTGTTTTGTTAAGGGTGTATTGTACTGAAACTTGTCCTTAGTAAAAAGTATTTTATTTTTTATTTTTAGAGTGAGCCACAGCAACATAATGCAGGTGATCACGGTGCTGACACATCAAAAAGGGATGTAAACAACATAATAATATTAGAAATACATCTATTATAGCATGGCTAGGAACATGTAATATGGCTAGGGATGTTACACGATAACATAGTGTCTGATCAAAGACCTCGCAGACTTCAGGCTTTTAAATCATGGACAAACAACAGGGCTGGTCCTATTACACTGCTTCTGATTTTAGTGTTCAACAAGGAAAAAAAAAAAAAAAAAAAAAAAAAAAAAGAGAGATTTGGCTGGGCCCACGAGTACAATCTGGATACTGTCACACAGTAGACAAATAAGCAGAAACACCTCGGGTTACTATGCAATCAAGTACAACAACCTGCAATAAATAATTGTTCATTATTAATTGTTCCAATACTGTTCATTAACAATATTGTTAAAGTTGTATTAGTAGTAGCATGCAATAATTTGTTAAATGTATTTCAGTTATCGTTTGTGAGAGTCTACTTATGACCACTGTTCCTCTTTTCTATGCATGTATTGGTATGATTTATTGGTGCTGTTTCCCTTTACCACATTGCATACTTGTTTTATTTAGGTTTGTGACTGATGCAATAGCAAATAAGGCCTTTAAAAAAAAGTCACTTAAAGATTTTGTCAGACCTCCATTACAGCTAATTGGTATTCGATGTATTGACTCAATTTGCAAACTTGTTTTACAAGGGTTGGACAAAATAAAATAAACATACAGACGTAAGACGGTTATTAGTAGCTTTGAAGCAACTAAATCACAGTTTCATAAACAGAGGCAGCTGCAAAAGTGAATCATGGGAAATTGTCCAAAAGTCATGAGGACACAAGACAAACACATAAAAAAAAAAAAAAAAAATTGCGAAGAGGAACAATGATCACATGCAGACACTCATAACACTGACTGACTAAATGTTTACTTAATAACAGCACAAACTGTGAAAAAAATAACCATAAAGTTGGAACACTACATCTCTGAAGGAATCCACAAAAATAATCCACTATAATCCTCAAAGAGGTACATGCAGGGTTATTGTGGTTATCGGTGTTCCCTTACTCTTTTGGAGCAGAAAAACTATCGCTGTAGGTGTGTTAAATGGTCAGACAGGGCTGATCTGATGGCAGTGGTATGTGTGTTAGGTCCCTGCTGCTGAGTGAGTTTGGTAGGGGCTAGACTCTGCATGGGCTGAGACAGACGTGCTCAAATTGCAGTGGCATTATTGGCTATTTGGTGTACTAACGAAATGTAGGGCATATGGAAAAAATGGAAGAAACAACAGCAACACATAGACAGGTCCAAACACACACACACACACACAATACCTTCCTAAAAACGGAATGACTCACTTTATTGAAGAAATGTATGACGGTACGTTGATTGAGACTTTAATGAGGGGAAAATAGTAAAAACCACTCCTGCACCACCATCAAGCCTCAGCTTGTTGTTTAGAGGAAGAGCCAGCAGCACTGTCTAAACAGGCAAACTCAGACAGCTATGTAGCAAGGGGGAGGCAGAAGACGGGAGAACTATGACCCCAAATTCCCTGCTGGGTGGACATGGGTGGGATCTGAAGGGTTCCAAAAACATCCAGGCAAGCAGTTTTTAGCCTTCAGCTCCTCCCTACAGCACCAGAAACTGTGCAATACAGATCACCATAGACTGATTTTGTTTACAAAGACACAACTCACACTGAAAAATAAGATAGACATCGATGACGACGGAAGAGCTTTACATGGTTTTTCTTAACCTATATATATTTTTTCCAATACTGACTTTGTGTAAAATTGTTTTTCTGTGTGCATCAAATTTGGCTTTAAAAAAAACAGTACCTCAAGACCACAAAATGAATCGTGTATAATTTGAGGAGAAGGCCAACTTCAGCATGTGTTGCTAGATGACGGTGTTCAGAGTATATGCAGCAATATACTGTATTTTACTTTGTACATTATTGATTGATTGATTGATTGATTGATTGATTAGACAGTAACAGAAATAAATGCATAACAAGATGCCAACACAGTGACATTGTACATTTATCAGAACTGTCGAGGATAACACAAGAAAGTTACAAACTTATTTCCATTGTGGTCCTCGTTATAGTCTGACAAAGATGTCCAGGCAAGCTACAGATGACTAAAAGGTACCTTATGTACACTCAACCACATCCAAATACAAAATAAATACAAATATATACACTGTAATAATAAATATTCATTTAAGACTACATAAAAGATTGAATCTAATTAGCATTTAACAACCATTCACCACATGCTCGATTAAAACAACGATCTGATCTCAACTGGGAGTTTGTTCCATTCCATTGCTGCCATATACAAAAAAGTATTTTGCCCAGAACAGGTCTTAAATCTACACTGAACTATGTCTGTGGCACTACCTCTCGTTGAGTAGCTATGAGAGTTTCTAATAAGCTTAAAATAATCTTTATCTCATTCTTATACAAAATCTTTCTTGTTAATCTTAGTTTCAACTGTCTCACCCTGTTTTCAACTGTTGTATGTGATACATCACTATGATTTTAAGTTGAAATTAGAAAGCTATTACTAGGTCTACCACTACTCAATATTTTCATCATCAGTTAACATGCCAATTATTTTCTCAATTAATTGAGGAATTGTTTGGTCTACAAAAATGTCAGAAAATTATTAAAAAGAAATCCCATTGAAATTTCTTCTTTGTCACACAATTCAAATAAAAGCAGCAAATGTTCACTACCGAGAGGCAAGAACAAGGGAATGTTGTGAAAAATAAGTTTAAAGAGTAAATCCATTCATTATCAAAATAATTGCCAGTTATTTTTCGACAGACTAATGGACTCACTAATCTTTTCAGCACTAGTTAATACAAACATTTTCGTTCAGGGGTAAAAAAGATGATATCCAAACCACCCTTCATTTTTCTGACCTGCATTGAATTTTATTTCCTGTAGAGACACCATGTAAAGCTAGTTAAAACATGCCTGTGTCATCTTTAGGTCATCTTGATTTCCTTTCTGATTGAGAACAAGAGACAAGGTGCCGATGATTCTCTGTCAAGGGACAGTCAGAGTGAAATTGATGCCAAAAAGGAAAGGCACAAATTGGTATAGATTTTTTGACACAGGGGAAATTGTGTCAACATCATTGGGTTTTATGACCCGATGCGGAGGCTGAACCTGACCTTTACGCCCGATCAGCTCCGTTTGTGTGAATGCCGCACGCACACACACACACACACACACACACACACACACACACACACACACACACACACACACACACACACACACACACACACACACACACACACAAAAAAAAAAAAGGAATTCACATTTAGTAATAATCTGTGTAAATGCATAATGTGTGGTGTGTGCGTTTAGCTGTCTCAAAACAGACTCAGACAGAGCAGATTGAGCTTTACTGAGGTGGGGGCAAAACAAACACTGAGGCATGCCCAGTTACGCTCAGAGACACAAAAATATACACTGTGTGTGTGTTCAGGCTGGCCAGAACACACTCTCTCTCCCCCTCTCCCTCTCTCCAAACTCAAATGAAATTTTAACATCACTAAAAAGATGCCAGCAAACACTGAGGACCTTAAGGCCTTTCAGCATTTTAGCATCTACTTTATTTTTTTGTTGTCTTCCAGTGTTTGTCATTACGCTACTAAACACTCATGTTTAATCCAAAAATTAAAAGAAATGATTTTGGACTTTTGAAGTGCCTGCGAGTGTATGTAAACATTGTGACCCCTAGTCCACAATCTGTCCTATGATAGCATAGAGGGGGGGGGAGGACAAAGTGGATGATGGATAAAGAAAAGGATGGTGCTGCCGGACAAAAGGGCTGGCAGACTGTCTCAACAGCTCAGGGCAGCTCAGAGACTCTTTGACTGGGCCCCTAAAACCCCCCCTTCCATCTCCTCCGTCTGTCCCACTATCCTGACCGCCCTGCCTCCGTCCCAGTGCTGAGTGAGGGTAGGAGTGTGGGGGTGTAGGGCTGAAATAGCCTTTGTGCCTTTCATAAAGTCTGTGGCCAGTCTGTCGAGCCATGACCATGATCTGTCGGGCTGATGTCCACCAATTACAACACGTGAAGAGATAAATCATCACTCATTCTGGAGAAGGGGTTGCAATAAAGTCGGGGTTTTGAAACCTGACACACAGCTTGATGGGGAATTGATCTTTTCCTTAAACTGCTTCATCTGCTTCTACTGCGTCTATCCCCTTGTGTCATGCATTAGTTAATGCATTTCCCGACCAACATTGGACCTGTTCTTGTACGACTGTCACAGGTTAATCCCTTGTTGTGCCACCATTCAAAGAATCTGCAACCGTAGAGTTAATCACATTACATACAATCATAAAATAGTTCCAGTTTCAGTTATCCCTCTCTGAAAGCTCTCTTTCTCCCCCACTTGAGTTGGATGTAGAGAGGTGGTTAATTTGTTATTTAAAACAACAATAACCCCACTGGAAACACCTGTAGCAGCATCCGCATTCAGCGTTGGTCAGGAGGAGGACTGTGAAGCCAGACGTGCACTGACCCTTCAGTTCTGTCACTGTTTTAACCCATGCCACTGTGTTGGTCTGAATTACCATGTGTTCAGACCAAAAACAGATACACAATAAACAATGCAAGGGGCTGCGTTGGTGGGGGGCCTGTTGTTCCAGATACCGATGAGACAATTAAATAATCCAGGAAGGCCAGATTTCGAGAAACCGATCCATGAGTTTCTAATCCTTTTAGACGCCAAAACCTTGCACAATCATTCATAATAGTATGAGCAGTGTTTCCTCTATGTTGATTTTACCGCGGCGGCCCGCCACGGTTTCAAAAATAGGGCAGACGCACAACAGAGTTTCCGATATGTACTGTACATGTAGCAGCGGCGCACCGCATCTACAGAGACGTTTTTTCTCTCTCTCTCTCTCTCTCTCTGATTAACTGGAACAGTGACAGGATGTCATCACTTGCAAAGTCATGGCAACCAAATACACAACAGGGCAAGTACACTTGTCACTTGGGCAAACAGGCAAGCCGCGACATGAAATCCGCACTCACGCGGGTCCTGTGAAATATGACGGCTACAGTTTATTAGAAAATAGCATTGTGGACACTGAACTTGATGAAATCAGACCCCAGATGAGACAAGAAGCTAACGTTAGTGAATGCTGCGGTCCCTCTGCCTCTGACTCCCCGCTGCAGGAGACGCTGTATTCCTCCGACACGCTGTATTAACGTTACCGTTTTAAAACCGTTTTCCAGGTTAGGGGGAGTGCATACCGCTCCAAACCAAGATGAAAAAAGTAGCTAGCAATCAGCGTTTTGTTGTTAAACTGTGTGTAAAATGAGCGGTGACGTTAAATCACTGGTTTCAGGTAACGACACCCTACGGTACCGTCTATTTGCTGGATGGTTTCAAGGTAACGGTCGGTAGCTAACATTAGCAGATAAGCCCGTTGACAGCGACGTTATTGTTTATATTTTGGCACAATGTTTCTGACCGTAGTAGTGGTCAGAGTGACTGAAAGTGTGAGATGCTAAAAAGAAACTAAGCGCTGTTTTCAGGTAACGTTACTTTTTGACGTTGAACACGGTTTGTTTTTTGTCATATTCAACTGAATATGTTTGAGGTTTTAGACAAAAATAAGACATTTTATAGATCAAACGATTAATCAAGAAAACAATTTATCAATCATCACAACAATTTAAATTAACAATTTGTTGCAGTCCTAGAAAGAAGTCCTTGTTCTTTGCTACTGAGGGACACATGGTAAAACCTTAAGGCTGTTTTATGCTTCTGCGTCGAATCGACGGCGTACCCCCGCAGACCCCTCCGCGTCTACGCCGGACCCTACGCCATAGCCTGACGTGCACCTCTCGAAAAAAGTAACTACACGGACCAGCGACCAGTTGCTTGGTAGCATTGCATTTCCCCTGACTCATTTCCTGGTTCTCCTTCTCCATAAACAACATGAAATCAAGGAGAGGGTTAACTTTTCCTGCTAAAAAGATTTCCCACCTTGGTCAGAAAACACAGGGGAGACACGTTGTTTCTCCCACTATGACTCTAGAGTCGCTACTCGCTCCGAAGCTAATCGCCGTCACTCTCTCACTTTCTCCCTCGCTCAAACACACACGCATGCCGGCTCGACGCACACACCAGCGCACAAGTATAAACATCAGGCCACTTACGTAGGCTACGGCGAAAGCTCTGCGTGGAGCCTGCGCAGATCCATAAAACGACCTTTACAGTTCACTTTTATCTTCACATGGACATTTTCTCAAATGTCAAAACTGATTTCAACTTTTTTTCTTATTTTATTTTTTGGTTTACACAAAAATGTCATCACTGTGGGCAAGCAGCAGTCAACTTGATCACCAAAGAAAAATGCTTGGGAGTACATTCCAACAGAGGTGCAACTCACACAGAGGAACGTATCTCACACACACACACACACACACACACACACACACACACACACACACACACACACACACACACACACACACACACACACACACACACACACACACACACACACACACACACACACACACACACACACACACACACACACACACACACACACACACACCTCCCACTCACTCACTCTGGAAAAGCCATCAGAGTTCTCTTTTTCTTACAAAAGAAGGGGGGCGGGTGAAGGAAGAGAACCAAGACTAGAGTGTGAGAGAAAAGCAAGTCTGACTGTGGCCCACAGGTGATATCATAGGGCTAGAGTGTGCTGGGACCAGTGAAGGATGTGAAATCAGAAACCAGCAGACAGACGACCGGCAAGGCTAGACGACAAATAATGTAGTCTGGACTCCAAAAACTGGGGACACAATAGAGGACTGGGAACCATTAGTTACACTGCTTATATTCAATGAGCCCGTCTCTCTCTTTCTGCATTAAAATGATGAATGACTGAAATTGTTCCAGGTGCAAGTCATCAATACATTATTCTCCAAAGTGTAGTTAAGTTATTTTTTTCTACAGTAGGGCAGAGTGTAGGCAAGTCTACCAGTCCAGTGAAACTGACGTGTGTTCATTCTTTTAAAACACACAGATACCATCCTCCACCTGGATACGATATCCCACAAAGTGTAATTTCTACGATCAAAAAAACATTAAGTTTGCAGTATGTTTGTAGCCTAGAAATCTAGACGCAGCCAGGGTCAGTCTAGGCACTCTCCGTTGGCTTGCGAGCTGGAAAAACCAAATTTTGGTCAGGCCAATCACATCGTGTATAAAGTCGGTGGGCGGGCTTATGGCTGCTGCTGCTGGGAACAGCGGCCCTCTGGAAGACTTGGAGTTAAGCTTTTCTTTGAGAAAAGAACAAAGACCGGCACTGAAATCATTCTTAAAAAAGGAAGATGTGTTCGGAGTTTTGCCGACCGGATACGGCAAAAGTTGAATCTATCAACTAGCTCCGCTACCTTCTTCGTTGCTCTGCCTGGTTGTAGCGCTATCCTATTACGTGCAGAGGGAATTTGAAAGACAACCGTTTATCCCGCCCCTCGGATTGAGCCCTGTCAATGGTGAGTTCCCAGACCCAACATCTTGATGTGGGTCTGGCTTGTCAGGCTAGTACGTTTGAGCATTGAGAGGGATTTCAAAAACGGCATTCTTTTAAGGTTGTTTGCTCAGTGACTTTGGCCAACAAATGTTAACCGCGTCAGTCCCACAGCTTACGTCAGTGGTTGATTGTTGATTGATTATTTTCTGAGCTGACGGTCAAAGATCTGAAATATAGACCAAAATAATGAAGCTATGTGAGCTCAGATGTGGCTAGAGGTTACTGTCCAATGTAAGAAAATAAAACAAAAAGGAGAACATCCTCATACTGAGAATGCTGAATACTGAGAGAAAAGTACACTGCTGTTGACAGATCAGCAAAAAGTTTCTATTCTTAACAGATAACTTTCTATGGACAAGCATAAACGTTTCTCTCAATTGCTATGCTACACAGTAGAGGATATTTGTCATCCATCTATCCATCCATCCATCCTTTTCTTCACTGCTCATCTTAACAGCATTGTGGGGGCCTGGAGTCTATCCCAACATGCCCTGGGAGGGAGGTAGAGTACACCCATGACAAGGACTCAGGATTGTTTGAAATGTCTCAATAAAAAAAAAAAAGAAGTTTAAGTTCTTCAATGTTAAATGTTGTCTAAACATAGGCCGAATACAAGGACTAGCCTTTAAATGGCAACATTTGGATTTCAATAGGATAAATAATTAGGAGCTATCTGATGAAAGAATAAGTAAACAATACTACAAATGCAATTGTGAACTGATAGCTACAGGGCTAACACACATTGACAAACGAACACGATCTCATATTTTACGAAGATAGTTCACCGAAACGGGTTTCTGAAAACATTTTAAGCGAGAAATAGGCCATGCAGTTGCTGAATCTGTCTTAATTTCAGATCGACAAAGGTCAGTTTAAAAGATTTTCGTCAGATTTTGAGAGGCGTTAGTCAGGCTCATCCCGCTCGTCATTTCCAGGTTAGTGCTCCACCAATCAGATTGGCCATTGAGTCAGACTGCCCGCCTTCCGATTCAACATGTCAAATCGGCCCAAATGAAGGCCGACGGCTCCTCCGACTGACGACGGCACAGAACTCACCGAACAGACTCGAGTCACCGACCTCGCCAGACTGTCCGACGGCCGATAATCGGGTTGGTGTGTCAGGGCCTTAAACATCACTAAAGCCTCACAACCTAGAAGTTGGGACGTTGTGAATATATATAGGTAGGAACATTCTGGGCCGTGAAGGTCATTAATCCCTTCATTACACTATATTTGAATTAGTACAAATGTAATCAACAACATATAATATATCCTTTCACATGAAAAAGAACTGCTTCAAAAGCCCTTTTAGGCTGCTATACGTGCAGGACACGGAAGTCATATGCTCGCTGATTGAATTATCATTCCTATCAGACACACACCAACCACAGCCATTCTCACATCAAGGCGGTCCTTTAAAATGGGACTCATTCCTCACGCATCCCTGCTACAATGACGCTGCTTCACCCGCTTTGCTCCACCACCCCAGCCTCCGCCTTTCTTATTCCTAGTCCTAACATGACTCAAAGTTTAAAATGGTTGTCAATGGCTTTCTTTTGGCTCACTCCTTTTTACCCGGGTTTGTGTATGGTGCTCCCCGTTTCAGCTTAGCATGCTGCTTGGCTGGTCCAGGGCGCATTATAAAGAGCGGAGCCATCAGCACCAAGCGTAACTGTGTTTCCATTTGTTGCAATTAATAGTTAAATCTAGAACGAGAGCTCCTGGCTGAACTAACGTTACTTACTCAATCACAATCATTTTTCTGTAGCTTGTGATCACAGGGTACACTACAACAGTGAAATACTCCACAAATCATGAGGGACAAGGTCCTTGAGGCCTTAAGAGCAGAGAGGAAGAAGGATGTTTAGGACAACCTAACAGAATAATTGATCAACAACAGATGTTTTTTTTTTTTACAACCAGAGTCCCACTATGATTCGTGTCTATGTCCCTTTTAGTGAGTCTTGGACCACAATGGTATATTTAGTGAAGTACGCTGTTTAACTTCAACAACATCTTCAACAACATCCAATGACTTTTCTCAACCTTCTCATCCATTAATTGCCCTTTCTGTATTTTAAGACATTCACTTGTACTCGTAGCTTAAAAGTAATCCCCCCACCCTTTTAAACCCCTGCCCCTTTGCGTCAAGTTGTTTTTCCACACATATCCAGCTGTAGTCCGGCATTCCGTGGTAGCAGCAGCAGTGGTGGTGTTAGTGGCCAGTGGAGCACAAAGACAGGCTTGTTGTCTGGTGAAAGTGTCTGTGCGTGTGTGTGTGTTTGTGTGTGTGTGTGTGTTTCTGCGCTGTGCACGTGTACTTCCCCGCAGATAGTGAGAAGGCCAAGTCAAGGCAGAGCTGTCTCTCTAACCCCCTCCACCCCCAGAGCAAGCAGAAAACCAAACAGCAGCCAACGCCCTTCTCAAGGCCCCGGCAGGCAGAAAGAGCATTCTCTGAGCTGACTAACCGCACAGACACACACACACACACACACACACACACACACACACAGAACCAAGTCCCCGGAGGTCACAGCCAGCACAATGTCATTATCAACCATCGGATTGTATGCGGCCACTGCCCATTCAGTCTTCAATCCCAATACACGCCTTGCCCCTACCACCTAGCCCGAGGGCCACTCAGAGATGAGGGGTATAGGACAAAATATGAAATGGGATTGGGCCTCAGTGCAGCACTATCCACTTTCTATGAAGGAAAATAAACAGCGGCAGAAATCCTGAACCCAACTGTTGGGGGAACTTATTACCTTCATCAGAGCAGCCAACCAAACACAGACAGACAACACACATAAACTCTCTGTGACCTGTCTTGTATCACGTCCCTGTCGAACAATGCTGTCTCAAATGACTCAGGTGTGATACTTGACATGAAAGCTACCTGAGTGTGTGAGAGAGAGAGAGAGAAGAGAGAGAGAGAGAGAGAGAGAGGAGAGAGAGAGAGAGAGAGAGAGAGAGAGTAAAAAGGAGATGGTAGACCACACTGAAAGAATAATGAAGATAACGGTAAGAGAAAACAGCAAGGAATGAATCAGCAAGGATCTCTCAAATACCAAAGTGTATTGATTCTAAGGTTGTAGTAGGATGTTAAAAAAAAAAAAAAAGAGAGGCAGTGTATCTTTCTTTTTTCTAAATAACCCAGAGCTGTAACATTAATCTATTGGTCTATCGATTGAAATTTAATCAGAAAGTTTTTGACAGTGGATTAAGGCTCGCTCTTTGTTGTTTTTCCATTCTTGCAAGCGTGTTACTGTCAATAAACAGTGTTCGGTAGCCTCTCTGTCTGTGCCTGCCCAATGCATGTGAGCAGAGTGGAGAGACAAGAATTTCCACTCCTCCTTAACGAGCTGTTCATTCCCCCCACTGCGCTGTATTTATCCAATGTATTTAATGCCAGTGCTCCAAGCTCCTCGTTACATGGCCGCAAAAAGTTAGCCGGATGACGCCCACTGGCGGCATGGAGGGAGGGTGGGCGCCTGGGTCGGGCTTGGACATGCTTCGAACTCATGTTGTGAGAATTACCGGAGCGAGAGATAAGGCGATGCTCCAACTTTTTAAAATGTGATAATTTGCTGAATATGATAAAGAAAACAATAAAGTAATGATGTAATTGTGGCCATAAAATAATCTACATATAATTTTCACTGTGTAAACAATATGCTGGCTATGATAACTATTGTTAGACCTATCTAAGGTCTGGCTCCTCCACACATTCCAGGATAGGAGAAAAATACGCTCTGGGTTGTTTGCATTTCTTTTAACCAATCACAATCGTCTTGGGCGGCGCTAAGCTCAGCTCGCAGAGACGGTGCCTCTGAAAAATAGTCTCGGGAAGGAACTTGTTTTGGTGGAACAAAAGAAAACGCCACATACAATCAGGGCTCGACATTAAGGCTTGTCCGCTTGTCCGGGACAAGTGGATTTTTTGTAGGGCAAGTGGAAGAGAAATTTACTTGTCCCACTGGACAAGTTAAAACTCAAACAAAATAAAATGCCATGTAAGTTCACGTTATGTGCCACTCATTACGTCTATGTTACCGATTTGAAACGATACATTTTTCCCCCCCGCAATCCGGGGCAGCGGGATAGCGGTAGTGGTCAGCGGCGCCGCTACGTTAGACCCAGCCCGCTGTTCAGCTCGTTCTCTGTAAGCGATGCAGCATGAAAGCACGGCGAACCTGCCGGTGTTAGTTAGCTCATGTTAGCTTGCTAACTCCGCCTTAACGTTACCTCCTCGCCACATCGTTGACAGAAAACGAGAGACCCGATGCTAATACGGCACCGGTGCCTTAATGACCGTTATCTACCGGACCGAATTGCAACGCAAATTTCGGTGCCACTGAAATGCCAGCGCTTCTCTCTGATGCTCCGAAAACGGACGAGGGAACCTAAACATCGCCGCATGTCACGCTAGTTAACATTACACTTGGCAGCAAGTAACGTTAACCTACGGATAACTAGCAGCTAGAGTAAACCATTGGAGTAAACACGGTTAAAATGCTGACAGCTAAACGGTGTAAAAGTGTGTCTGTCTGTATTTCACTGGAGAGGAACGTATGACGTTGTAGCTGCTGTTGTCGGAAAAACACAGATGTTGCGTTCACTTGAAATTGGCCTCACCATACTCGTGCTGCATTCAAAGCTGTTGTAAAATACCCTTTTCCAATCCAGTGGTCGTTTTTGCCGTTCTATAATGTCGTTTTTTTGTGCTCCTTTTTGAAACAAATAAATAAATAACATGCTGATTAAATATCAGGTAATAATCAACTGTAAAGTAGCTACAGCTTTTAAAGGATCTCTAAATCAGCCTCTGCTGGGTAGAAATTAGTGAAATTGTATAAAAAAAAAAATAGTTAACACCAACATTAAGTGGCAAAATCCATTGTTATGTCTACAAAATTATTTTAGATATAGTATAAGTTCAAGTTTAAGTCACCACTACGTCTGGTAAAAATATTGACTTAGTATCTCAGAATCTCAAAGTAATGAGAAAATGTAAAATATTGACTTAGTATCTCAATATATTGACTTATCCCAAAATATTGACTTAGTATCTCTATATACAGATTTAGTAACTTAGAATATTGACTGGGAATCTGAAAGTAATGACAAACTTTAAAATACTGACTTAGAATCTCAATATATTGACTTCTGCACACCGGCGTGCAACATATTACTTTGTATTCTGGAGTCTGGAGATCCTTTTTTCTTGTTGAATGGGAAATCTATTGTTGGGGCACGTTTGTTTCTACTGTTTCAACTGAATTGTATTAATGCTGATAGTGTTTGGATGCTTTCAACGGTTTGTTCGAATTCTGCATTAGCAAAACAATTTTTTTTTATAAAATGATGACTCTTTACCCGGACAAGTGACTTTTGTGCATGGACAAGTGAAATGTAAATGTACTTGTCCGAAGGACAAGTGCCTCAAAAAGTTAATGTCAAGCCCTGTACAATATTACATGAAGTTAACTGTTCACACAATACAGTAACATGAGCTATTTAAATTAGCTGGATACATGGTTAGACGTAATTTGCTTTTACCAGTGTATCGCCGTGTCTACTTCGTCCATAGCAAATCCCCGCCATCGGTTCCAAAACGTCCCAGTTAAGAGAGTAAAGGCCATAAACACATTCTTTGTAAATCTTTACAATCATTCCCCGAAAGAACCATGCAGGCCTGCCTTGTTGCATGAACCAAATTTTCTTCAAAACTTGCCATTTTCCGCGTGTAGCTTGCTAGCTCAAAGTTTGTTGTTTTTTTCCCAAAGAGAACGAATTAGACAACGACAACACACTGGAAATGGTTGATCAAGACTAAAGGAGATGAAACTACATGTCATGACAGTGTTTACTATTAGTTTTATGAAATTAAGCTTTGGTTTAACTTCAAATTTCAATCTAAAATTACACCCAAACCTAGATGTAATCTGAGTAGGTGTTGCTTAATGTTACATCTCTGTGATTGTATCATAATCATCATCGCACTCGGTCTTTGGCTTCTCAGTGACAAAAAATAAAAAATGGCTACCAACTTTGACCACAGTAACAAACAACAGCATGCGTCACATATGATGACTAACATCTGATTCAAGAGACATATTGCAATATAAAAATCACTAGCATTAACACATACAATTCAGACAAACAATATGCACTGATAAAGACAGGATGCAGACCTCTACTATACTAAATGACAGGATGTGTAGGACTGGTTGTGCATACTGTATGTGCGGTAGGGCTGGCAAAAAATATGGCAAAAAATATGATCAACATTTTTTTTCCATATTGATCAATATCGATATTTATCACGATATAAAATTTGATAATGCTGCCAGTTTGGAGAGTATCCTAATAAGGACTGAAACCTGAAGAAACCAGATGGTTCATTAGTTAAACTTAGAATATAGTTTATTAACATAAAAAATAGAATAACATAATGTAACATGTAACTGTGCCACCATGGCTTGGTTTAGAATATATTTTGGGATAAAAGAATATATTGAATAACATCTAAATGGAAATATTTAACTTTGCAAACATGCTTTATCTGCAAAAACAAAACAGTACAAGTTAGTAATGTAAATGCAAAAATTAATTAAAAGCTGTGACTACTACCACATTCACTTATCATATGGGGCAATGGTAGCAAAAGACCACACGACTGATTGTTGTTTTTCAGCCACGCTAGCGCTGCTAGGACTAGGACGTTGGACAAAACGTGTGGGCAGACTAACGTTAACATGGGCCAGCATTTTCAAACTCTCGGTGTGGTGGCTGGGCTGGTACCTTTTCAAGAGATAGAAAAGATTGGTTGAGTTTCCCTTCTTGGTCGACACCGACCGACGGCATATATTGCACACCGTGTTAATCTGCACTTCGTTACTTTTGAGATAGCCACACCACTTCCTTAAAATTGACGTTGTGTGTTGCCTTTTTTGTCAACAATTTCCTCAGCTTTGGAGGATAAGGCAAGTTCACTTTCACCGTAGCTTTGGTGCCCATGCCCCTCGGTTCCACTCATTACTTCCATTTTCTTCACCACCAATAACTCAAGCAATGCTCTGCATAGGAAATGGGTGTGCACTGACGTGCAAGCCAAAAACTTCTTCTTTTATTAATGTTTTTTGGTGGTTGGCAAAAGATTTTTGGGGTGTATTTCTGCTGTGTGACAAGCGGTTAGATCTATCCATATCAAGCAAAATATGTCCAAAGTTAATCAGCTTTATCGACCTGAATTATATCACGACCCCATATCGTCGATGTGCGGCATTCAAGCCGGTGGAGTGTGAAGCAGAGCAGGTACATACGATATCTTCTTGACACAGTAGCTTGTGTATGTATGTGTGTAGTTCGTCATCCATACACACGCAGACACTGGTCTTTTGATGGTGAACTGCTGTCTAGCTGGAAAACAAACCAGTTCTACCTAGGCTATTAGCGTGTTTCGTTTTTTGCATGCCAACCACAGTAACCACAGTCTCCTTCTGATAAGCTTGAGAATCCAACACCGTGCCTCTTGCCAAATATTCTGTCTCCTTCTCTTCCTTCATCTAAACTCTTGGCTTTCTGGTTTACCTTTCTCTTTCACATTCTGATCCCCTCAAATTTCTCATCTCTGTTGCTTTCACTGTTTTTAATCTGTCTTCCTATGTCTATCATTCATGCGCCATCCTCCCTAATTAAATCACACTCTACCACTGTGATGACAGCCCCCCCCCCCTGCAGCACCAGACACAACACTGGGAATCCCCAACTCCACTCCATCCCTTTGTATTTCCCTTTATATCTTACATAATTCATTCTGTCCCTCTATCAGAGCACTTAACTGATAAAGACATGCACTTGTATGTTGATATGTTCACCTGGTAGGGCTGGGAAATGGAACAATATGATACTTCTTTCAAAACCATTCTTTGAGAAAAGAAAAGACATTTTTCTACAAAATAGTCTAACACTGGCACAATTTTTTATTTTTATCAGAACTATCGGTATTTGATCAAGAAATAGTCCAAAGTAAAACAAGACTACATCTTGAATCAAAATGGTAACCACAGGTTTTGATAATTAGAGGATTATCACAAGACTAATATTTGATCGCTAAAGTAAATCTATTGGTTTTGACTTCTAGCTCTTTCAGTCATAAATTGTGCGGTTGTGGATAAAGAAAAGACCTCTACATTATTGTGGAGCACCTGTTTTGGCACAAACCTTTTCATAGGCTGACTAAATCAATAAAAGGAATCCTCTAAGCTTATACCAAGTCCCCCATGAATCTCAAAAACCCTGTTAAGAACACCTGTGTATCGTCCTGCGAATAGTGACGTTTGTATGTGGAAAGGGTAATGGGCTCCCTGTCCTCCTCTTTCTAAAAGGATGCAGCCTAGTTTTTCATTCTTAGTCCGTATTCTTTCTTTTCCCTGTCTTTCTTGGTTAACGCTATCTTTTATTTCTGTCCTTGGGATTCCTTCACTCCCTCCCTCCTGCCCTGACATGCAGCAGTGTGAATCAGTCTGAAGTCTCGCTGCCAGCAGGGATGTGTGTCGACAAGACGAAAGCACTCCCCAGCACTGGCCAAAACCCAGACTAAGTTAAGGTAGGTAGGATTGAGGAATCCACTCCCCCAGGCTCTATGAAAAAAACATAACATAGAACCCACATCTTGAATAATTTCTTTTAATATACCACCAGTGTTCCCCCATTAAAA
The DNA here is from genome assembly GCF_010015445.1 of Perca fluviatilis. NCBI lineage: Eukaryota > Metazoa > Chordata > Actinopteri > Perciformes > Percidae > Perca > Perca fluviatilis. The sequence goes on from NC_053114.1 coordinate 17,427,285, forward strand.
TGCTATTGGAATCCTACATAATTTTGCTGCTTTGTAACTCTATCTAAACCTATTAACTGTTAAAACTACTGTTAGGCATGAAATCTGTAACATTATGCGTTTCTTTTCTGCTAAGGACTGGCTTCCATACACAGTTCTCTGTTCAAACATGACATAACCGTTACAGATAGGTACACAATGTCTGTGTAATAATTGCCATTTGGCACGCAAGACTAGACAATGCAACAAGTTATTGAGAGACTGTTAACCGATCTCCTCATAATTTCAATGTCGGACTAATTTCCATCTGTTGGTACAACAGTAGTGTGGCTTGTGCAATTCTGTCTTCAGAGTCAAGTCTGACACTTTTTACCTTTTTATTTATTCAGGGAAGGTTCACTGAGAGGCAGCCTCTCTTTAGCAGGAATGCCCTGATCACATTCACACAGTTGCACTTTCATACCTGGAAGCTGTACAACCACAGTCTGATCTGGTGGCCACTGAGCAGCTCCACCGGAGCAGTTGGAGGTTAAGGGCCTTGCTCAAGGGCACCTCAGTGGTGGTAATGAGGGAGGGACAAGCGCTGCTCTTTCACTTTCCCCACCCAGATTTTACCCTGATTTTACCCTGAACCAACGAACTCCCGGTCACAAGCTCTCTTCTCTAACCTTTAGGCCACCACTGCATTGTGATGTCCACGATCAAGGCTTTACAGCATGTACTGCTTCCTAGTAGCTCATGCTTAGTTTGCACAATTTAAGTGCCAAAACTAGGGCTGTGCAATTAATCAAAATTTAATCGTGATTATGATTTTGGCTCCCAATAATCACAAAAACGAAAAAAAGAATAGTCGAGAAAAACAATTATTTAGCATATTACGTTTTGCAAGTAAACTCTTACCTTCTCTTGTGTTCTGAATGAAAAAATAAAGTTTAAATAGGCAAATTTCACAGTTGTGTTTTTTTTACTGTTGATTTATTTAACTTTTTCCACTGTTTTTTTTTCAAGTTCAATAATTGCAACATCTTTCCAGAACTCAACAAGTAATCGTGTTAAATTATCGTAATTTCAATATTGACCAAAATAATTGTGAGTATATATATTTTTTCCATAATCGAGCAGCCCTAGCCAAAACTATTGATAAATTGAACGGCAGAAAATGTACCGACAACAACCTTGAGAATAATTTATTGAAGTAATGTATTGTTAAACACTTGTTAGTTTCAGCTTCTCAAAATATGATAATGGAAAATAGTTGTTAATTACATACACACAAAAAGTTAAATAATGTGACAATAATTGCATCACTTTTGCAGGAATAAAACCTTATTGGTTAATGTTAGGGAAACATTGTGTTTAGGGTTAAAATAACTACTTCCTTAAAAGGAGAATTCCGGTCGATTGTATATCTTTTCGGTGTTGTACTTTGTAGACGGTCCCTAAGCACTCGTCTTGCTGTCTCAACACCGGAACTAAACAGAGCTGAATGAGCACAACTTTTATGCATTTCTTTCACATCTACTACAGTCAGATTCACTGCGTTCACTCGGAAGGAATCACTTCACATGGCTAGGCACTTGTAATGACATCTCGAACATGTTAAGAGGCTAAAAGCACGTTTAAAACCTGCCCCGTTTCAACCGCCTGGGTGCTAACGCTAGCAGGAGGATAACACGGTGTAGGCAACACCGATTGTTTTCGTTTTTCTCGCTACTGACAGCACTCCACATTTACAAACAACAGAGCTACGTGTTGAAATCGACCGGAATTCTCCTTTAAGGTTACGGACCTTTGTCATCTTGGTTAAGGTTAGGTAACAAACACAGCCATCGCTAAAAGAAACTAACAATGACTGTCAGTAGAAAACAGGAACCAAAAAGCAGACTTTTGTGCAAAAGTATGATGTTTTGTTGACCCATCCAACTAGTTTGACCTCCTCCTTCTACCTCTGACTTTGTGGCCATTTTCTACTTTGCTCAAGAGACGGACAACGGTCACAATTTCTATGGCCACTTGGAGGGCTTTGGAATATTTAGGTATTTGGAAGCTACAGTAAAACCTCCTGAGATATTAACCAACCCACAGGTATAACTGAAACAGACTTGGCTTCTGTTTATAAATACACAGATTCCCTTTAAACAACAGAGGGAAATTAAATTAGTTAGTCATCCTTTCACCTTCAAGCAGCGCAGGCTACCACACTTCACATCCAACCAGGGTGCTAAATTTACTTTTTTTTATCCACCAGCCAAAAGGCTAGTGAATGTTCACATTTTACCAGCCACTCAATAGAGTACCATTGTTTTTTGTGGCTGGTGAGTGAATCAAATCTACCAGCCACATGCACATTTTACCAGATTTTGGCTGGTGGATCGTGCTAATTTTGTACCCTGCATATCCAACCCTCTACCGGTCTGACGCATTTTACACACCAATGTTTGTGACTAACCCTAGTTTACAGCTCATAGGAAGAGAGGGTTTTAAAAGAAGAAAGAGAGAAAAAGAGGGAGGGACGGTAGGTCACACCACAATGCCACAATTGCTCGTTGTTGAGTGACTAAGGATTGGACAGGAGCCCCAGCATTCACTTAGCTTACTGCTCCTAAAAAAATTGACAACATCTGATTGTGAAAACCACAGTGGCCTAAAGGCAAGTAAAGCAGTAGCCCTGCCCAAGTGACAGGCAAAGTCTAATACTTTATACTGTAAAAGCTTAACTTTTCCAACTTCAAATGGGTATTTAAAACAAAGTGACTGTGTGACTAATGTTTTTTTCATGGGATGCAGGCTTTATCTCCAGTGTAAACATGTTGGGACACACACACACACACACAGCCCACTTAACCAACCGCACACCACCCACACCCAAAAATAACTCTGTCTGGACCAAACTACCCAAGTTGTGATACCATGGCTTCTAACCAGACTGTCATGTTGTTTTAAAAATGTCCTCTGGCAGGTCACAGCCCTTTAAAATTTGACAGCTGGCTTTCCCAAATCTCCAAAACATCTCATTTTTGCCACTTGGCAAGGTAAGTTTGACAGACAAAAATTACACAAAGGAGCTGCTTGGACAAAACCTGTAAAAATCCTTAACTTTGTTTGACACAACTGGAAAACATTAGCCTTGAGACTTCAAAAGCAGCTTCTGGGTTTTGGCATTCTAAGAAATGATATCTGAATCAGCTGTGATGAGTAAAAGAGAGAAAAGAGAGAAAAGAGGGGAGGGACGGTAGGTCACACCACAATGCCACAATTGCTCGTTGTTGAGTGACTAAGGATTGGACAGGAGCCCCAGCATTCACTTAGCTTACTGCTCCTAAAAAAATTGACAACATCTGATTGTGAAAACCACAGTGGCCTAAAGGCAAGTAAAGCAGTAGCCCTGCCCAAGTGACAGGCAAAGTCTAATACTTTATACTGTAAAGCTAACTTTTCCAACTTCAAATGGGTATTTAAAACAAAGTGACTGTGTGACTAATGTTTTTTTCATGGGATGCAGGCTTTATCTCCAGTGTAAACATGTTGGGACACACACACACACACACAGCCCACTTAACCAACCGCACACCACCCACACCCAAAAATAACTCTGTCTGGACCAAACTACCCAAGTTGTGATACCATGGCTTCTAACCAGACTGTCATGTTGTTTTAAAAATGTCCTCTGGCAGGTCACAGCCCTTTAAAATTTGACAGCTGGCTTTCCCAAATCTCCAAAACATCTCATTTTTGCCACTTGGCAAGGTAAGTTTGACAGACAAAAATTACACAAAGGAGCTGCTTGGACAAAACCTGTAAAAATCCTTAACTTTGTTTGACACAACTGGAAAACATTAGCCTTGAGACTTCAAAAGCAGCTTCTGGGTTTTGGCATTCTAAGAAATGATATCTGAATCAGCTGTGATGAGTAAATCACCCGTTTTCACTCTTTTCAATAATGATAACCCTACCTTACATTCCCCCAACAGATACTTGATCTGCTAATCCACCACCTGATGCAGCTATTGACTCAATCAATGCACAGTGCTGGCTTCCTTCAGCACTCAGCATCACGGAAAACCGTCATCAAGAGGGGTAGCGACGATGAGCCTCATTAGGGAGTACATGTGTCAGAGAGATAGGAGCTGACCTCCTCATGGACAGGCCTTAACACGCAGGCAGCTGCTGTCAGCGAGCCAGAACGTAGGGGAATTAATAGAAACAGCAGCTCTCCAGGGACACTGTTAGCCCACACTGACAGTCAGATCTGATCTGGGGTCATCTTAATGCACTCTGCCTCTTCCCTTCTGCATTAGTGGTGGGACATATGAAACCTGGATCATGACAAACATTATTTAACTTTCCGGGTAGGCTTAAGTCTGAATGCTGGCCAAGGCCTGAGCAAGCTGTGATATGCACACTTGTGGCAATAAAGAATGTGGGAGTGTTCTGCGTGGGGTTCAATTTTAATCTGACACACGGTATGCTTTTTAATCTAAATTACCCACACATGCAAGTGAGATCTTGTAGACTCAAGCAAATGTTGGAGGCCTTCATTTGTTCTTCACTTAAATATTAGAGACTTAAAAACAAAATCACTGTGAACATACACTCTGTTGCCAGTTTGAGTTACACCTGACTGAAACTAATGTGCCCTAATATGACAGCCATGAAATAAATTCTACTTTCATGAAGCTTATAATGTTGAGTTTTTGTTGAAACTGTTGAAGAGAACTGTTGATTTAACTTTATTATAACTTGGAGACTGTAGATCACGTGTCAAACTCAAGGCCCGCGGGCCAAATCCGGCCCCTCGCAAATTCTGATCCGGCCCGCATATCAATTTAGGTTCACAATCAATTTTGGCCCGCCTAGTTGTGCGCAAAACCAAAAACATGGCAAACGGTTTTTCAACTTGCAATTATGTGACTCTCAAAGCAGAATTTGGCAAATTTGCCGACTTTGAGACTCAGAAATTCCCCCAGAATCAGAGAGTTTGCATATTCCGGCTGTGAAAGAGCTTGTTGTGAGTCGGCTGGGTGGTAGCCTACTTAGAAAATGTAATCACTGTTATGCTTGATTTGCTAAATTCTAGGATGGCTTTGGAACATTTTTGCTGACTTTTTCAGGGCTTTATGTGGACAAAACTGTAAGTGAGAAGACTATATGAGACGTGCAATAATACAGTCAAAGATATTTGACTTTTTCAATTAAATAAAAGCATTTCAATAAACTTTACATGTCTGGCCCTTGATGTGATTCTCTTTTTCCAATATGGCCCTTAGCAAAATTGAGTTTGACACCCCTGCTGTAGATTGTGGGGCTGTTGAATTCTTTTGCACTATAGTGGGAGGTCTTAAGACTACAATAATTTAGGGTAGGGATTCATCTGCCAATTATTTCCACAATTTATCAACTAATTGTTTGGTCTTGATGCCAGAATATAGTTGCCTCATAATGCCTCACTCACTCACTCACACACTCACTCACTCACACACACACACACACACACACACACAAAAGCAAGATGCAGTATTAAAATATATTGTGTCCAAAGCCACAATATATTTAGTTTACCAACATTAGAAAAGATGTTAACATGAATCAATTACCAAAATAATAATTATATAAAATTCCCAACAATTTTTTTTGCCGATCAACAAATCGATTTATTGACTTGAGTTGTACCCTCACTGATACCGTATAGTGTACTTGGGATGGACACAGCTAGGTGTGCTAAAAAACTGGCAACTGAGTGTAGGATGCTGTCATATTATGGCTCTACAAAAGGCAATGCACAAATTTGGAGTGTGATCAAATAGACAAAACCTTAAATTCCACGTTACTTTTATTAGCATGATGTTTAGGAACTGAGATAAGTAAAACTCAGACTTTGTTTACAAACAGCACCTCACCGGCTATTACCTTTAACAGCCCTCCATCAAGGGAGGAAAGTGACTGCTTCTACCTGAACTGAATGCCTTAAACTACGAGCAGTAATTTGATGTTGAATGCCAACGTTGATTATTTAAAATACTGTGTCGACAAATGGCTGTATAGATGCACTGCTAAGGAGACACGAGAGCCCAGCTTCACAGGCTCGCCTACGCACTAACACACATACAGCGCTAGTAGAAAGCGTCCCAGATTAAGGCCAAGTTATATAACTTGGACTCCATTTGTGCTTTTGCATTGCATTAGGCTGCTGGCTAGTGATGCACAGATTATATCCCCTTTTTCAACAACATGACTCCAGTTACATCACAATTGTATCACTAGAAGCTGCTGAACATTTTTTTCAGTTCACTTAAAGTGAAGTGTAACGTTACATATGGTGGCATGGCAGCTAACTGACGCGATGATTTGCTAGCTATCCTTATGGACCACTGTCAGATAAGCATTGCATTAGCCACCTTGTTGCTGTATAATTAACGCAAAGGAAAGCAGCAGTTTAAAATATTGACACGAGACAGGAAGTGGAAATGTCAACTTATCAGTCAAGTAAGGATGTCATTCATGTGCACGCTACAGTTAGCTAAAGACTGCGACAACCTTTGAGTTTTCTGTAACAAAGCTGTAATTAAACGTTTAAACTGAAGTAACGTAGCTACCACAGCTAGCTAACGTTAGGATGCTGACTTTACGGTCACCATCAACCCAGCGCACAAACTCTCCTTACCTCGGTATAGTGATGCATTTTGTGTTGATATTCTGGGTGGTGATGGCTTTCTCTAGTTCGTCTAGTTGCCCCGTCTTCTTGAGCTTCTTCACCAAGCTTTTCACTGCTTTTTCACACCATTTCTCCTCCTGGCCGTTTTGCTCTCCCTTCTTCCAGCCCAAAAGTCTTTTGACAATGGGGGGAGTGAAAGGCAAAATTGACATCTTGGGTTCAGTTTAAGTCCTTCCAGTGTCGAGAAGTCCAGGCGGCGGTTTGGACAAAACACGGGAACTGCTCTTTAAACGGTCCAAACAGTGGATGTGAAAGCGATATCGATTAGCTAAAGATAAATTGTTATTGTTTATTAAACGCCGCACCGATGCATCTCGGAGTTAAATCCTCCAGTTTTAGTTCACTGTCTTGCTCAAGCTCAGCGGTGAAGTGTGCACCGGTAATCTGTTGCGCTCTGAATTTAGTGCTACTCCGCCAGGAAACCTAGTCCCGTCTGCACTCCTTTAAACCGGAGCTATTTTAAATACACTTAACACAACTCACACCCAAACTACGCCTTTAACTCGAACTATGTTTAAATATCGAAGTGAAAACAGGCTACTTTCTTAGTGTTTCTTTGCTGTTTAAACCTCCAATCGGCAAAGTTTTGATAAATTCAGAGTCATCCGCGGTGCTGGATCCCCTCGATTTAAGTCTGCAAGAAGTCTGCATCAAATGCAAATGCAGGAGCTGCTGCTGGGAGTCACAATTCAGGCTTTTAGACTGCACAGCAGACCTGCGAGAGGCCAGTCTGAGCAGCTGGCCAAAT